>NW_023615335.1:0-35000 GCF_013339695.2 Rhipicephalus sanguineus
CTGCGTTGCGCCAACATGTCGCCCATCCGCGCGTGTTCTTGTAACATCGTCTCAGAAACGCGACAGAGCCCTGCGCTAACTTCTATACACGTGGCTCTTGAAGAAGAAGGTAGCGATAGTTTCTTCAACCCTTCAGCCCCAAGTAAACTGTAGCAAAGCCTTTATACTGCTCGTAAATGCTTCCTCCTTGCATTGAGGCCAACGCAATGTATTGTTTATTAAGGCGAAAGCCTTAAATGCCGCATCAAACGCGAAAGCTGACTGTAACCGTCGGCGTCGTCCCACGGCGTCGGCGTCAACAAGAGTGATGTAAAAAAATCACCATAGCGTGATGACGTCACCATATGACGTCACCACGACGTCACAGAGAGCAAGAAATTGCCACGTAGCCTAATTACGGCGTCATCATGACGTCACTATGACGTCACATAACGTGCCTTCAGATGATGACGTGATCACACCACATCGTCGCTTGGTCAAAGGTGGGCCAATACCGAAGGCAGTGCAGAAGCAGTGCCTCCGATCCCGGACAGTGGAGAATCACGTTAGGTGCAGAAATATCTCGGAAAGGGGGGGGGGGGGGAGGAGCAATACATCGACTGAGAAGAAAGAGAAGACGGTGGCTTTCGCCTTGGAGTCGTCTTAGGTGAATGCGTGAGGAACCCTGCGTACGCGTGTGTTTGTGTGGTACCTCCGTGCCATTCTGTATGGTATTGAGTATACATGCAGTTCTGTTTCTCGTGAGCATTGTTGATCTTTGAGGGGACCTCTGAAGCTGTTCAGTTTCCTCAGCAACTCTGGTAAATGCACACTGTTCTGTCAAGGTATCATCGTCTACGCCAGTGTCGCGGCGCAGAGCTCTTGTTTAGGCTGAGAGCGAGAGAGAGAGAGAGATAAAAGAGGGAAAGGCAGGAAAATGCTTGTCTAGAATCGTCAAAGAGAAATACAGAAAGCACAACGAGACGCAACAGTGAAAGCGGTGCACACTTTTTTTTTTGGTGTTTGTTGGAGGAGGGAGGGAGTGCATCTACGCAGCAACGATATACCGCTGTCAGCTTTCAGAAAACGAAAAGCATAAACAGCATAAAAGACCCAGAAGATGCGAAAACATGACTCGACCTACTCGGCGTTGTATTCTTCAGAGAAGCTGTTGGCATACTCAGCTCTTTCTTTCTTTCTTTCTTTCTTTCTTTCTTTCTTTCTTTCTTTCTTTCTTTCTTTCTTTCTTTCTTTCTTTCTTTCTTTCTTTCTTTCTTTCTTTCTTTCTTTCTTTCTTTCTTTCTTTCTTTCTTTCTTTCTTTCTTTCTTTCTTTCTTTCTTTCTTTCTTTCTTTCTTTTGTCTATTTCCACTGATTCGCCGGAAAGAAAGCGTCACTTACACTAGTCAGGTTTAAGCGAATCTGTTCGACAAACAGCTACAAGCGCGCAGAAAACAGAATAAAGAACGACCGTCTTCTAAACGACCGTGTTAGAAACAATCGAGACAGCTCACTCTCTCGCGAAGACGAAGCGGCGTATGCAGAAAGGCAGATAAGGCAAAGAGATAAAGAAGCGAAAATAATGAAACAGAGAACGTTAGATAAGCTCGGTAACGGAGTAACTAACGACAACGACAGTTGTGCAAGCGGAGGAAAAGAAAAGAAACACCGGGAGTGATAAGACAGCGTGCCCGGGCGTCGCCTAACACGGACATGCAAAGAGTTCTCCGGGAGCCTTCCAGAAAGACGCACCGAACGCAACGTGCCGATTGAGCTTTTTCCTTTGTTTCTTATTTTTGTTTGTTTGTGTTACTCCGAGCGACAGGGAGAGTTAATCCCTGCATTCGGATCTCTGCTTCGCATTACCCTAAAAGCATCCCGCTCGCTTTTTGTGAGTGCGAGTTGCGTGTGTTTTATCTCTTATCTACGTTCTGTTTTTGTTGCGGTGCTGCACATTTGCGCCTGCTGGTTGGAGGCCACTGATCCCTAATCTGTATTTACTGCGACGCACCGACACCGTTATACAGTGTGTTATGCGTGGGAATGGCAATGAACACGAAATAGTGTAACATGAGACTTGTATATATGGCTCGTGCCGAACTTATTTTCGTGTATGCAACAATACTCATTGCAGTCATTGGCCACGTTCACTTCTGCCGCATAGAGTGACTAGAAAGGTGCTATATGTCCTGTGGCATCGCAGGTGAGCTGCTGTGGAAATAGAGATGAAAGACATACCGGATCCCGTATGTCTCCTTGCTCCTGAGCGCAAGCATAAAACAAACAAACAAACAAACAAACAAACAAACAAACAAACAGACAAACAAACAAGGAAGCAAGCAAGCAAACAAAAAACAAACAAAAAGGATAGCAAGAAAGGGTCACAGCGTGCTATATATAAGAAAACACATATCAATAAATAACTGCTCCACCTTTGCGTCTACCGTTGAGAAACCTTTGCAACTGGAAACGTACGTCACCTGAAAGGTGGACGAAAACGATACCTGCCTAGCTGTTGGTGAACGTATGGGGACGTGTGCTGAACAAGTTAATAAGAGTTTGGCTTGACATCGCGGTGATTAGGAAATGGGAAGCGGGAAAGCAGGACTGAGAGCATCTACTCCGTCGTGCACTTTGTGGTGTATGCCATACTGAGCGTTTTAATGTGATCATAGTAGTTAAGTATACGACATCTTGAGTGACTCGGTTCCCAGTATGAGTGCTTCCGTCAAAAGCAAAGACTTCCGCCTTTGTGTGTGCGCACACGCACGCAGAAACACACACACACACACACGCACACACACACACACACACACACACACACACACACACACACACACACACACACACACACACACGCAGAAACACACACACACGCGCGCACACACACACACACACACACACACACACACACACGCAGAAACACACACACACACACACACACACACACACACACACACACACACACACACACACACACACACACACACACACACACACACACACACACACACCTTTCCTTTCTTTACCTTTCTGTCCTTCTTTACCCTTTCACCAGTGCAGGGTAGGAAACCGGATATTTATCTTCTGGTTAGCATCCCTTCTTGTCACTTTACCCTTCTCTCTCTCTCTTTCTCTGTGCTTCATCTAGAAGTAAAGAGGTGACGCCACTGTTCGCATAATGTTCCTATCGGAAACTTTAAACTGACTGCTGTGGCAGTCTTTGCGAGAAGACTTAGCAGGTCGGCGAGCACGTTATTGTAAAAGCAAATTCTAAACCAGAGAACGCGCCCATCATGATTAGTACGTTCATATTCCCGCAACTAGAGCCACTAACTGCGCCCACGAGTAATTGACGTGTTTTCACTCGAGGAACTTCTCGGAAAATTCTGATTGAGTGGGTGATCCCATACTTGATGAAGTTTAATATTGCGACGCAATGGCTTCAGAGCACGAAATCGCGGCTTGTATCCCAGCCGCGTTTCGATGAGGGCGAAACGCAAAAATAAAAATAAGAATAAAGAAAGCTGGCGTGTTAATGTTAAGGCACGCGTTCATCATTCCCAGGTAGTGGTTAAAGGTAGTCTGAAGTTTCCTACCATGGCGAACCTCGTATGTGTACCGTGACTCTGGCGCTCGAAGTTCCGCAGTCTTTTTTAAAAATCAACACTTTTCGTGCTGTGGGGAGCGCTGTAATGGCAATATCTGGAGCATGTTCGTCCAGTCTGAACTTTTTTAAGAAAGAGTAAACATGTGTTCAGGAAAGGTTGCTGAAAGATTGTGGTGCCGGCTTATCATTAATTTCTGATGTGATATTAATGAAAACTAACAGACAATAATGCCAAGGAAAATATAGGGGATGTTACTTGCAGTAAGTATGATACAAAAGTAAAGTGGACGAAAAAATAAGTTGCCGCCGTCAGGGAGCGAACCTGCGACCTTCAGATTACGCGTAATTCGAATGTAGAAGATTCGACCCTTGCAGGCGGCAAGTTATCTTTTCGTCCACTTTACTTTCTTCACATTTATCTCCTAATTACTACATATAACAACCCCTATACTTTCCTTGGCATATTGCCTGTTAGTTCCCATTAATATTGTGTCTAACAAAGAAAAACGAGCCGTTAAAATTACCTTTCCTTCAGTTTTGATATAATAATCTTTTTTCATAATGCTCATAACAAACGCAAAGGTTGGTGAGGAGAGCACAGACATTTACACATACAAAGCTTATGTTCAATGTGAATAAATGCCCACACAATGAAACTGTTGATACAACGTGTATATTCACACAGCCGAAGTTCTCACGCAACAGAAATGTTCCTACAATATGAATTTTCTTCGTCACTTTCAAGTAACCTCTCTAGACATCTTTCGATATGACTGTTCTAGCCTAATAAATAGTTCGCAATAAAAGAACAAACACTTAGCTGACACAATACAACATATCGTATGATCGTGTGCCCGAAGCCCAGTGCGCTAGCACCCACTGAATTACAGTCCCATAGGAATGCAGCCATCGCAAGCGGTATTCAAACTTGCGACCTCGCGTTGAGTGTGCCGGAATGCCATATCAACCTGAGCCGTCGTGGCCGGGTTCTCGAAATGCTTACGGCGCGCAGCCGGTTCTGCATCAGAGAGCATAAAAAACCGCAAAGTCAAGAGATCACGAAACACAAACAACAGCCTCTTAAGCAGGTTCCTACACATGTATACAGCGAAGGTGCACGCATGCGTGCTTACGCGCAGGCTGATTTGAATTTTTCTGGAGGAATTATGATAGAGAACGAAAGAAACAAAAGGTATTTCAACGAAATGAAGGGGCCCCGTATGCATAGTTCCGCGTGTAGCGTGCACGCAGTCTCACCGCAATCCTGTTGTCTCGGTGTGCTGTTAAGGCTTTTCCTTTCTATTTTAAAATTTTATTTCGGCTCCCCAATTTAATGCTTCCGCTACTCCTAGTCTACGTTTTCTGTGGAAAAAAAAAGGGAAAAAAGGAAGCGAACTTGAATTCTCCTGTTTTGGAGAGACAAGTCTCCACAAATGTGGTTCGATCTTGTCGTTCGCTGTTTGAGAGAAAAAAAAAAGCGGATTAGATATCGACTTTTAGTTTTCCTTCAGAAAAAGGCCGTCGCCGCGGTGGCTACGCTGTCTTTTTCATCAGCTTCGGTCCGGAAATCCGATTTGGGCACGTTAATGGTGTCTACGGAGCCCTGCCTCGAACGTCATGAATTACATTCACCCAGATCGCGAGAGAAAAAAAGAAAGCGAAGCGATTTCCCCCTTTGCGTGTTATTTCCTATACTTTTTTTCTTAAAGCCACGCAGTTCTACGGTTAGGTCAGCACATAACTCGCTTATATTTTCTGTTCTTAGTTCGACGACTAAAGCCTCAGTATAAAAGAGCGCACAAGTAGTTTGTGAGAGGAGTACTGAGGTGGATTTATTTCGTTAACGTCCCCCCTTTCTTTTCTTTTTCTTTTTTTTTTCGTGAAACGAGAGAGGAAGCGAATAAAAGTGCCCGTAAGCGGGCGCCCGTTAACACTGATTTACTTTTCGCTTCGTTTGGAAGGTCTAATAGCGTACTGATAGGGACGGTAAGTGGGTTCCTATTGATAATCAGCTGCTCCGGTGTTTTGTTCCCTCAAGTTAATTTATCTCTCGGGCAGCTGTGTATGCGTTCTTGCGAAACGAGACCAGAAGTGATGCGGAAGTGACATATCTATTCGGACAAAAATGAAGTAGGTACGTGGTTTTATCGGCACAAGAAAAATATAGCCGCTTGCCGGCATAAAAAAAGAAGGTGGGGGGGGGGGGGAGTGGCTAAATGGAAAAGTGGTAAAGCAGTACAGTTCAGTGGATAATCCACAGTGTTTTGACGCAACCATGTACGTGACGCAAGAGTCACTGAAATGGCTTTTCTAGGTTTACATGGAATTGTTCGGCTATATCGTTCAAAGTGAAATTGCGCCTACATGACCACGGCTCCCGTCCGGGATATGCGTAAGGGCGCAACTCTTGATTTTCGTTGTTCGGATAGGTGGGACGTGCGGTACAGTCCACGGCGTTAAGGCTCTTACTCGTTACTGCTGCCACTCAGGCAAAAGTACGGTTCGTGGAAAACGGCTTTTGTTCAGATTTATTTCACTTAGAAAAATGGCATTGCTGTAACGTTTCGTGATCCCCGAAAGCGACTTTGCCCCAGTAATTGGGCACACGCCGATCAATTTTCGCCCACTCGTTGCCCAATTTAAGCGTGATCACCTAACGAATACCACGGCGAACTGAGCCTGAGTTAATTGGCAATGCTGAACAAAGCACACGCGCGAGCGTTCTCATCAACGTCATTTGTTGAACCTATACATGTATGTGTGCCTAAATATGTAGCATCGTGCACCTTCATTAGTGCGTCATAAATCTCGTCTCCGGGTTATTATTTTTCCTTCTTGTTTTTTTTATTCTCCCCCTTACACCACGTGATCAGTTGCCAGCTGAACTTGGTTATAGTTAACCTCCCCGCTCTCTTCTGCTCCAGATCTCTCATCTCTACGTTAGCAAGAAACTAGGGCTTTAGCGCTTTATTTTTTTAAGTTCAACTTTTGCGAATTACATCGCCGACGCTGCAGCAATAGAAGCGTGCCTTCTAGAAGCGCTCGTCTTGGTTTTATGTTACATTACTGCGGTTGTTGCCGTAGTATACGCCGAAGCCCTTTCGAAACACCGAAGACCCAACATCGCCTGGTTAGTTGCTCCAACGACCCCATATAATATGGCCTGGTGAGGGTTTCAGTTCTCGAAACTGGCTGGGCGTGTTTTCGACACGTATACCATCTTTCTCTTCGTTTAATACTACCACTACGGAGAATTTCGCAACGTTAAAGAGGACTTAGACAGATCGAGAATTTCCGTACTGCCCATGCTTCGCGTAAAGTGGTCGCATTCGAAAAAAATCGGCTTGAAAGCTTGACGTTTAATACATTTTTATTGCACAATCCGATTCACGTGATGCACCCGAAAAGACATAGACAACTTAGGTGCTTCATTCGGTCTTCTACGAGATTAATAGCGTTTATAAACAGAAGTAGTAAACCTAAACCATCTTCAACTATCGCGTGTTTTTTCGCATTGGTTAAAATAAGCGTCGGCCGAAATTTCTTTGGAAAGCAGTAATGCTTTAGATGTAGCAATGGCTTGTTTACGAGCCTACATAACCAACTGTTAAACAATGAAGACTATAACAAAGAGTTTTTGGGCGATATAAAAATCAAGCCTCCCCCCCCCCCCCCCCCCGCCCCCCTTCAAAGAAAGTTCTTAGGCTGGAATAGTTACAGAGAAAAAAAATTGTAGGCAGTCCGGATACAGAACATGCCGTGAGTGAAGGCGGAAAAGCAATCACAAAGAGCATTGAAGAACGAGAAGATTTCCGGATTCGGCCTCAGGACACTATTAGGCGCGCAGTGTATCGAATCAACTTTTGCGTGTACTGCAACTGCCTCGTCTGTCACCGAGTGAACAGACAGCACTCGGGCTTCTTGATTTTGTACTATTTGAGTGTTACGAAAGAGTAGCCGAGACCTTATGAAAAAGCACGCTCCTAGGACGACGCTGCGGAGGAAAAGAACTCGTGCCATCAAACGTACATGCTTCTTCAAAAACGCGTCAGTGTCTTCTCGCATAGCCTGGCGCCTTGACTGTAATTTGAGCACTCGCTGGAGGGGAGGTGCTGGCGCTTATAAAAGAAAGATAAAAGAAAGCAGCGCGAGGGTTCTGCCCGGTGTCGCGGTACATACAGCGGATATCTGTACGGGACCTCGAATGACTTTCGACGTGAGACAGTTTGGGACTTGGCGCCGCCTTGCATCCCGTTGGAGGTCCATTTCTGACACCTGTCACTAAATGCACCGGGCGGTCTCGCCAGGAAGGGGCGCTTCGGAAGCATCGTTTGCGCGACTTCTATCCTCGCTTCGACAAGAGCAGAGACAACGTGCTCCCCTCACGGCGAACCCACCCTCCTCCAAGAACTGTCCCGTGTCTCTTGCCCTGCTGGCACCTTGCCTTCGACATCTTTTCTTGCTCTTCGCTTCGATTCTTTCTAAGACACTCATCACGGCTTCTGCCACCGCCTGGCACCGGGTATTGTCGTTGTTCTTTGATCTGTTTTTCTTTCTTGCTCTTTTTTTTTTGTCTCTCAGCACTGCTTGGACGCAGCTTAACGCGCTGATGTGTTGTGATGAGCGCTCAACGCTACCGCGATTGGCTTTGTCGCGTCGACTTGTATTTGCTGATCTTTTTTTCCTCTGTTGTGAGAGCAACGGCTCTTGCTGTTTTGAGTCGCGCGTCTCTCGTGTGTGTTTGGGGTCTCTGTTACTGGCACCGCGGAAGAACAAATGCCTTCGCTGTTGCTTTTTGGGCTGCAGCTATAAGCGCCAACGGCCACGATAGACGCGAGAAAAGAAAAACGTGCTGGCAACACTCGTCCCACCTCCTCTCTTCCCGCCAACTTGCTTACCTTCCAACCAATGCGTCTAATACCGTATTTTCCTCTCTTCAACCCCTCTCCTCCTCCTCTATTCGCTGCTGTTACGTCTTCGTCTCTTGTAGTTGTTTTTGTAGTGTGTAGTTGTCCTTGTAGTTGTTCGCGTACTCGGATAACAGGTGACTTCGCATGCATGTTTGCCTCGCCTCCTTTTTTCTGCCTTGTGTTCTGTTTCGCCCAGATTGTATCAAATCAATGTCTTTTCATTAGCTCTGAACATATCTGATTACCTCAAGGTATGAAAAATGCGAGTTGTTTTCTGCACCGGTTATCGCAGAGAACGAGGTTTTTCTAAGAGTGCATTATTAATGGAGAAGCCGGGGATTAAATGGGTGTCAACGTTTTCAACTGAGCCCCCCCCCCCCAGTAAAGCAAACCACGTTGAGGTAACTTAAAGACCGCCGTTCTTTGAGGAGCATCAAGGAATTGAAAATCAACAAAAGAACAAGTAATGATAGTTTTGACCCACCTCGGTTTTCGAGTGATTCAGATGTTTCCTCTTACGACACAAGCGCAGCTGAAGAGGGAGGCCTGAAGTGATAAAACGTCGTTGAACAGGCAATGTTGCAGGAGCCAGGGTTTCGACAAGTGGACTTGTCTTCATCAGCGACATTTTTTCTTCGACAATATTTACATGCTTCCTTTTAGTGTCACGCTCATTATATACATTTGCAGTGAACACTGATTTCTAAAACGAAACGTTCACATAATTCCAATCGCGAAATTCCGGCTTCCTCCCATTAAGTTAAAAAGAAGTGGAAATGCCTGTCCTTACTTGCGCTACTTGAATTAAAAAACATAGCACGGAGGCTCAGCCCTATCGAAATACACAGTGGTGACCTTTAGCGAAGCTTCATCGTTTGCCGCGCAACTTATACTTACGCTCGCAAGTGTCACTGGTGCGAAGCTTCAGCTCGCATTCACGAAGGCTTCAAAGTGATCATTAAGTGCGGGCTCCACGCCTTGGCGCGAGACGGTGAGCGTTCTTCTCGGTGAAAGAATTTAACGCCGTCCACCTTGCTCGCGTGCAACTTATTTTGCTGTCTTATTGTATTATACCATGTACTACAGCACGAAACAGTTTTCTTTTTCTGGGGGCGGGGGAGGGGGGGTGATGTGAGGCAGGAAGGCAAGAACAAGTGAAAACGAATTCTTTACACGTAGCCACTCCTACGCGCTGCATAATTTGCAACGGCGTCAACGAGCGCTGCGACGCTCGGAGTTCACGCGTTCTGGGGCGCGATGTTTAAAGAGCAGGCACCGTCGCAGCGCGAGTGCTACTTATCATTGACTCGCGAAGAAGAGGCGTGGCGGCGGCGTCCTTTGTCGTTCGGCAAGTCGGGAATATTGAGCGATATGACCGAGGACGTACTACATACCTACGAAAAAAAGCGCGCAGATTCGAAATCAAGATTCCTTACTTCGTTTGATTTGTGAAAGAGCAGCGTCCGCGGGGGTCAGAATGGGGGGCGTCGACCTGCTCGACGCACGCAGGCGTAAAGTGGCTCGGTGATATCGTCCTGTAATTGCCTTCAAATTAAAATTCCTGCACCTACGCGACCTTTGATAACGGGTATTTGGCGAAGTTTGTATTTTCCATTTATGTCGGAGGCGCTGCCGAGCATTGCGATATTAGGGCGAGGGAAAGGCAGTTCGAAAAGCTCTTTCAATTTTCATATGCAGCTTTTCTGGACACCAGCGGCCTAGTTCGCGTGAACGACACCACGTGGCGTATCGACCTTAAAGAATTCAAAAGTCCCGCCAAGACGTATGCAGTGACGCGGCACTAAATAAAAGAGAATCAAAAGAAACGGTACACACGCCCCGACACTGTCGCTTCACCGCTCAGAAAAGAGAGCGCTGTGTGTCGGCGTTATCTCGACGGCGACGACTGCCAATGAATTGGCAGTTTTTCTAGACGTGCCATGCCGAATGTCTGGCCGTTATAGACGCGCCCGCGATGCATCAAGAGAATCGTGTTTTTATTTGTTTGTTTGTTTAGTTTCTTGCGCTGGCCGTACCGGCGGGATATTGGAGCAGCATGTTGCTTTCCCAGTTTCTTTTTGAGCTAGCGGGAACCATTATGTTTGTGTACGAACAGGATATTGTGGTTGCATAATAAGCGAATTTCCTTTGGTGTACCATTTAGGTGTTGCTCGTTTGCTCCTTGCGTTACCTCAAATTAGAACTGGATAAGTTTGAGGATGCTAGGAATGAGAGTTAAAAACCCAAGTTAAAGATAGTTTTTATTTGTTTTCAATTAGTTCTTATCGAAGTGTGGCTGCCACGGCCAGCTTGGCGCCGTGAAATCGGGTGTGCAAAAATGACACAGTCGTTGAATGATGATATTGTACTCAGGAAAATGCGAACTTGGTAAGCTATTTTGTTAGGAATGTACGTGTAGTAGAACACACATGACCGACGTGTTGTGTAATAACCTCTAGATCTGCCGTCTATCCCACCCACAAAAGGCACCTATCTATCATATTGCATTTCTTCTTTTTCTTTCTTTCTCTTTCTTTTTTTTCCCCACAGTCGACTGTCTCATATGCTGCAGGTGATTGTCTTGAATCCTGTTGGCGCAGCTACACCACCAGGTTACTCTAATGGGCTGGCAGCTCTCCTGAAGCACTCCTTTCATGTTCTGTAGGCGCAGTCTGTTTCAACTTTGCACTTCATCAAGCACAAAGTCAATCATGAATCATCTACTGGTCCAATCGTCCACTTTGATCAGCACAAAGAGTTGCAGAAAAGCGAATTTTGGCGTTTTTGCGCTGACAGCAATGATTCTTAATGCGACATAATATAGTAACTATTCCTACAATCTCTGAAAACCACTTCTTTATTCTGTATCACTCGTGATGTAGAATATAAAATGCATTTGACTTGCTCAACAACGGGTCGCAAGAGACAGCAGAGAAAAGCGAACCCTTTAATTCCCCCTTCTTTCGTTCACTCAGCATATAAAAATTGATTAAGCTGTGAGCGGAGCTCCTGCTGTTGCCATGAAGATGTGCAGGCGTTCCAAAGGAAATATTAGGCCTTTCTTTCCAGGAGATTCCCTTAAGATTCCCTGACAGGCAAGCCTTCATAGTGCACGAATGAGATGTGCAGAATGCTGTAGGCAGTGCGCTGCTATTACTAAAGAAAAATGCGTTTATTATTAATCCGCACGTTATTAGGCATTCTCGCTTTGTTCTGTGGTTATAAAAGAGTAAAAGCAGTTGAAGTTGAGAGGCGGCGTTGCCTTCGCGACTACTAGTGAACGCACGTCGGAGCAACGGCGCATGCGCGCGGCGCTTTCGCATTGAATGAACTTCTAGGTGGCACACAATTAGAAGCGGGAAAAAATGCCATTCATAACGTTTCCGCTGTGGCACGGGCTTCACAAGGCTCTGACGAAGGTGTGTGTCAACGGCTGAAACGATAGTAAAGGCATCATTTCTTTTTTTTTTTAGTGAGTGCTACCCGCAAGGTATATCTCTAGACCACACACCAAACTATATATATATATATATATATATATATATATATATATATATATATATATATATATATATAATATATATATTATATATATATATATACGCAGTGCAACAGACGCGCGTACGAAGCGATTTATTGACGTTCAGGCCGCGGGTCCGGCCTTCAACAGCTCTGATGAAGGCCGGACCCGCGGCCGAACGTCAATAAATCGCTTCGTACGCGCGTCTGCTTCACTGCGTATATTACCCGGACCTAGAATCATCTTTTCTCGAACCACTTATATATATATATATATATATATAATATATATAATATATATATATATATATATATATAGATATATATATATATATAGTATATATATATATATATATATATATATATATATATATATATATATATATATATATATATATATATATATATATATATATATCCTTGCTAACAAGTTCAGTTGATGTTTGCGCCTGTCCGGGTCTTTCTCGCCACTCGCCGAAAAAATATTTGCGCAAGAAGTAGTAAAATTCGGGGGACCCTTCTTAACACAATCACCGCGCGGTCATATCTGTCGCGTAGCATCTTGGATCCAAGCTCTGGACAAGGCCGGCGGAACGAAATAACTTCGCAGTGCACGTAGAAAAGTGTACGCCATTCGAATTTCACTATGAACACACACACACACACAATATATATATATATATATATATATATATATATATATATATATATATATATATATATATCTTCCAACGGGTATAGGCCGGGCAAAAGGAGAGGACGCAGACGTGAATTGGTGCAGTCTACCGACGCCATCATTACCGACCATCAACCTCCCCTGTAAATAACCATACTTAAACCTTAACCGTAACAGTTGTCTGGTGGAGTGCTTGGGTAGTGCGACCAAGACGACGGAGCAAGTACCGCTAGGTCTACGCCGAAGCCGACTCCTCGTTCGACTGCCTCCCACACTACCGGAGATCCCGATGTCCTGCAACAGCGACCCACAGCCATCTTCGACTCGTCCGTCACGGACAGCCTGCGGACTGGATGCGTCAGATGTAGCCATGGCATTTCTCAAGAAAACCCGGCGAGAACGTGGAGGAATGGCTGACGCACTACAAGCGTGTGAGCAAATGCAACAGCTGCAATCCCACAGCTCAGCTAGAGTATGTCGCTCTCTTCCTCACAGACACTGCGCTGTTGTGGTTCGATAACCGCGAATAATCACTAATGACCTGAGACCTCTTCGCTTCTGAAATCATAGAGTGCTTCGGAGATTCGACCACGAAAAGAAATTTCTTCAGCGTACTCAAATACCAGGTAAGACCTGCACTATACGTACATAGAGGTGATCCTCAAGTTATGCAAGACGGCGAATTATCAAATGTCCGAAGAGGACAAAGTTGGGCACATACTGAGAGGTGTTGCCGAGGATGTGTACAACTACTTCATCGGCAAGGGCAGTCTCGCTTTGGCCGCTAACGTCATCAAACATTGCCGCACATTTGAGACTACGCCGTATCACGCCAAAGTTCGGTCGGTTAGCTAACGTGGCCATGGTTGCAAGCGTCGATGACAGCTACAGTTTCCACTTTGACCTTACGGCAACTGTACGGCAAATTGTCCGCAAAGAAACCGAACGACACAACAAAATCGGTGAACGCCAAACAGCTAGGTTGCGATTACAGCGCCCATAACCGATCTCATGAAAACCTGCATCGGCTGTGTCCTCGCTGTCGGCCATGTCCGGTGTTGCAGACCGTCGAGTCGCTCAGCAGCGACAGCACCGACGTTCCTTTCCCGGTGACACGACGCCCGACCAACGCGCTCTTAGGGATACGACCACTAATCGGCTCATACCCGTTGCAATATATATATGAACACCTGTGTTTGACATTCGGGTTTCGAGACACCGCATTCGAATGGCATTAGGTAACTTTTTGAGATGCTCCGGAATGCAATTATACATGCGTCTATCGTAATCTGGAGCAGAGCTGGTGTATGACTCTGATTCCACGGGGAAGTTTATTTGAATGCTACGCCGTCATCGCAGAAACCAGCTTAAGCAGGAAAAATGAAATATTGAAAATTGTACACCAGTTTCCTTGCGCAAATTATTCAATTTCACTGTTTATTTATTCAAATAATCATAATGGAATGGTATTGAAGGATGGAAACAAAAAGAGGAAGATGGTGAAAAATGCTTAAAATCGGTACAATAACTGCAAGGATGCTCCTACACGCAATGATCGATGCACACATTGGGCAACAGACACCTGCCATTGAAAACCTTTCTCTGCCAGAGTTGCTACTATAGAGTTGCACAGCAAGTTCGACAAGCCTTGCTTGGGTCGAAACACCTTCAGTGCCGTGAGGAAAAAAAAAAAAATAGATGCCCTAGCTGACAACTAACTGACCGTAGAAACAGCGATCCTACCTTCACAGTCCTATCTGCGGAAAATCGTTCATTCAAAACGGTGTCAAAAGGTAGTTATTTGCTTGCAATAAAACAGTGACAATTTGGTGGAAGAAAATGTGTTTAGGCGCTCGATCTCACTTTCAAACTACCTCTGGCATATAGGAAGACGGGCAATGCTGAGGTTTTTGAGAAGCTGGAATTAAAACAAAACCGCACCATGTCCTTTCGGATGAACAACAAGCACTTGAAGGCATGGAGGTTTAAACGCAAATGGAAACGGCCCTCTCCTTGCAGCTGTTTGTATAGGAGCTCGTCGATGCAGTCTAAGTCAAGAAGCTTATATATATATATATTATATATATTAATATATATATATATATGATTATATATATATTCCCTGCCAAGTGTGTCCCAGACGTGGCGCTCGCACATCGCGCATTTTGCTGATACAATTTGTGCCTATTTCCTGTGCCACATAGAGTATTGCAAAACATTTTCGCTCGAAAAAAACTTTGACGATCATGGCGCCCCTCGAATTGCTTGTATTTGTTAAACTGTGCCTAATAGAAAAATGTGTATAACATCTATTTTTGTGTGTTGAGCTTCGAAACCACGCTTGCGCTATCCCAGAGGATCTGTTTAGTTGACCTAATAATTCCGAAATTTTTGTGTTTCACTACAGCTACGTACCTTCACAAACTACGAAAATCTTCAAAGTTCGTTGATTTTTTCTTAAGCTATCTGGAACTCTCCCTAACGAATCTAAAAAGTGTATGATTTTTAGGAAAGTGTACGTTAGTACGAAAATGTTTAGGGTAAAAATAGGCTTCAAATCTTCCCGAAAACAATTGTGAAATTAGAAAACATATGCGATTTGTGGCATGTTTGACCGTATTTTTCATACTGATTGTTGGCAAGTAAAATCCTCGTCATGCGGCGTTTGATAGTAGACTACATTGTTAAGTAATGAAGAAAGTCTAATCAAATAATTTTTGGTTTAAGGAAGAAAATTATCTTTGAATTTAGGCCCTCGGAACGCGTCCTGCCATTTCTTTTGTTGGCGCTTCGCCGCAAAGCACGTGGTCGCCCTTGCAGTTGACAATCGTCACAGGCAGCGGCAAGATGCGAGGTATATGTGAGTGGCCCGTGAGTGGCCGAAAGGTCATGTCCGTTGATGTCAGGGCAACGAGTAATGAATTCGCGTTACAATGTGAGCTTGCTTGGCGGCCCAAGTGGGAAGTATGGACGCCCGAGAGCAGCCTATGGCGTCGTTGGGCACAATGTGCTAGAGGACGTCTGCGCAACCACGTATACCAGGACAAACAAGTGTGTACAAAGTGCATTATTTCTTTCAGTATGTGTATGCTATGCGAGGTGCCAGCGCCACCTCTGGGACACTTGGCATGACATGACATATATATATATATTATATATATATATATATAATATAATATATATATATATATATAGATTATATTATATATATATGAAAGAAAACTAGTCACAGTGAAAAACATAACATTATTCTGAGCTTTCGGCCGGGGACCGGCCTTTATCAAAGAATGCATGTCGTACAGGGCGTACGGGTTTAAGTAGCAGGATTTTGTCAATACATTGATGTAGACACAAAATCGTGATTCGTTGGGACTATGACATGGGAGGGGCCAGAACAACAACTACAAAGCAAACAAACTCCCAGGGAGAGAGCGACACGCATACAAGATGACACACACAGCATTTGCCTCTGTGAAGAGGTAGAGTATGGCGGGGGTCAGAACATACACAATATAAATAACAAACAGCGAAACGAACCTACGTGTGTGGTTCAGAACGAGCGGCGGAGGGGAAAAAAAGAAAAAGAATGACAAAGATGCGACGCACTTACCACGCCAAATGGAGCGCTGTTGTTATTTATTTGTGTATGTTCTGACCACCGCCTATACTCTACTCTTCACAGAGTGCAATGCTGTGTGTGTCATCTTTTATGCGTGTCGACTCTCTCCCTGGGATTTGTTTGCTTTTGTTGTTGTTCTGCCCCTCCCATGTCAGTGTCCAACGAATCACGATTTTGTGTCTACAGCAATGTATGACAAATCTGTACTTAAACCCGTACGCCATGTACGAATGCATTCTTTGATAAAGGCCGGTCCACCGGCGCGAAAGCTCAGAATAATGGTTATGTTTTTCATGTGACTAGGTTTTCTTTCATATAATGTAAACCAATAGCCAGGACATTCTGTCGAAACTATATATCATATATAATATATATGATATATATATATTATATACTATATTATAATATATATATGATATATATATATATATAATACATTACACTTTTAAAGGCGGCTCTTTAATGAGTGAGCACAGAGGCACAAAAGACCATGGTGATCTCAGGAGCAGCGTCGTCGTAATTAGATATATATATACACAGGGTGTCCCAGCTATCACGCAGCACGATTGAAAAAAGAGGAATGGCGTTACGCGAAGCAAACCTATATACTGCACCTTATTCCGAGCACACTGAAATAGTTAATGAGGTCTAACTCGACAAGTACCCACCTAATTGTCAAAATGTCAATGAGGCGTATGTAGGCATGTGACTGCGCTACCTTCAGCAACGTGCTAATTGCGCGCTCATTTTTTTCAGTTAATCAAGAAAGCCCGCGAGGTTTCGGACTAACGTGTCGCTGCTGCACCATATATATATATATATATATATATATATATATATATATATACATATATGGTGCAGCAGCCACACGTTAGTCGTAAACCTGAGGCGAACAAGCAAGGCGAGCTTGATCTGTTCGTATAGCTTGATGACCCATTATTGGGACACAGTGAGGAGGGCAATCTAGTGAGCATCGAATATGTGGCTCATTGAATCGGTCAGCAGAACTGTAATGCGAAAAGCGCTTGTTAGTATTGAAGTCTTCTTCCTCGCTGTTTTCATTCGCTCTGTTGTACATTGCTGCTACATGGGTACCTGTTCCGGGAAAGTCAGCAGTAAAGACGAAATGCATGTGCCATGCCTGAACTTCTCTCTTAGTGATTACTCTTTCAATTGCGTAAAGTGGCGTTGCTGCAACGACAAAGGCAGTGTGTCATCTGCTGATATTCGCGATGAAATTACCTATGCCGATCAGGAAAGCAGCGTAAACACTAAAGAACGTGTTGAAAGGGTGTCGTTTCGCCTCATAAAAATAGTCCTGATATCTTGCATGCTTCTCGATTGTATTATCGCCGCGCGCCCGGCACTTCCAGGTCACGAATGGCATGCACGTTATGAGCATTCTTCGTAGAAAGTGGCGAGCGCCGAGAATTCGATAAGGAAAACGCAAGCCAGCAGCAAAGCAGCCGGTGGAAGATCTCTCCGTCGTTGCCATGGCAACGGCGCGCGGCCGCGCTTTGTCGCGTTTTCGCGTCTGCTTGCCTACAGTTTCGCCGTGTGTTCCGCGCACACCAGTCCCCGCCGCCGTGGCCGCCGGCCTGCGGCAGTCAGCGAAGGGCGATGGTGGGGGGGAGGGGGGGGAGGGGGCACTTGCTGAAGGCGTTGACTGTCTGAGAAAAATACCTATTCTCATTATTATTGTCAGTAAACACACCCTCCGTCAAACATTTGGGAGGGGAGGCGGGCCCCTGGGGCATACCCCCTAGCTACGGGCCTGGGCTCTGGACTCCTAGGTGGCCCCGGTCGGTCTATGAAGCTTCTTCCGAAGTACCACGGCCCGTACCGTGTGCTCTAGCAAACCTCGTACTTGATATGCGTTGTCAAGTCGCTTGAGGCTTATTGTAATCAAATAACTAGGCATGAGATTCTGCATATGGACATGATAAAGCTTCGCTGTCACTGTGCAGCTGTCCGTAATTAGCCAGGGTGGCTCTTTTTCGGAGGGGTAGTAAATGTAATGCAAAAGAGCGGCACTACTTCCACAAGCAGAGAACGCTGCTCCTTAGAAAAAAGGCGACGAGTCGACAATACAAGCTTGCGTTTGTTCTACTATTCCTGGTTACGTTTCTGCGTCTGTCACTAATAGTAGAGTACTTCTTCAAAACGCTTCATTATATTACAAATGGCTGCCCTCATGCTTGCCTTGGTTTCGTTGCGTATTGCCTTCTTATGGCTGAGGTTAACTAAAATCTGGGTTCCTTTTATAGTTATTAAGTAATGGGTTGCGTGTATATAAAACATGAGAAGTTTACTTGCTCCATTTACAGGAGCAAAACCGAAACTGCAGCAAATATCTTGGGTGAAATGGTCCAGCGTGAAAACAAGCAACTAAATATTCAGTAGCATTGCACTTGTAATAAAAATTGCTGGAGTTTACGTGCCAGAACCATAATATCTTTGAGTCGTGCCGTAGAGGAGGGCTGCGGAAATTTCGACCAGTTCAGGTTCGTAACGTGCATCTAAGACCAAGTACACGAGCCTCTAGCATTTTCGCCTCGTTCGAAAATGCAGGAGCCCCCCTCAAACCTGTGCCCTTTGGGTCAATAGCCGAGCGCCGTAACCGCTGTACCACCGCGGCAAACTTAAGCAATTCTGAGAGAGACAGAAAAGTGAGCAAGAAAAAACCGCATTGTGATTCGAACCCGCGCCCCAGCGATTACGCGGCGAACAGCCAGCACGGACTATCACCCATTCAGCCACAGCGCGCGGCGGCTGGCACGTGATACGATAGCTATTATCAAGATCTTACGGTCAAACGCTCCTTGCAAAGCTTCTTGCAAGTGTCCCTACATTCCAAAGAGCAGGAACGGAATGCAAAGTGAAAACGGCTTGCTTTCTGTTTGCGCTGTAAAAATGCACTGAAGAGCATAATTCGATGTTTCACACCGTAAGAAACGAGGATGATATTGGAACACACACACAGCGCTGAACTTACAACTATTTTCGAGCTTACAGCCATATAGATACCCTTTTCACCAGAAAAGAAAAAAGAATAGAGCAAGTGAAGCATGCAAAAATTCCAGAAATATCGTAGAAGACCAAGGAACTTTGAAACGTGATAAAAAGTGCATGAGTGCAGCTTCGCTTGCGCTTTCGAGCAACGAAAGTTAATTCTCGTGATCGTGAAACATATGTGATATCGATGATGGTTGTTGTTTCCTAGCTGTGACTACAATTTTTTGTACACCAGGCCTGCAATTGCCGCATGACTAAAATCACGTAACATCGCACAACATCCCTTTTCATTACTACATCACGTAACAACTAGTTACGTGACTGGAAATCACGTAAGATCACGTATTTAGTCACGCGACTAAAATCCCGCAACGCCACGTAACTATTGATGTGACATGTTTCCGCCGAAAACTTCGGAACAACCGGGTGGCGCGGGGCAACCTCAGTCTGCACTGGACTCTAATAAAGTTGTACTTCTCTCTCACGTGACTAAAATCCCATCACGTAACTACTAGTCACGCGACATTTCTCCTTCAGAACCACGTAACAAGTGCGTAGTGTGGGGAACCGGCCGAAACCTGAGAAGCATAGAATATCCAAGCTTAACGATATCCTAGTACTACTAGCAAAAAACGTTGCACCTCTAGCAAAAGCTTGGTATTACTAGCAAAACCTTAGAAGCTAGATCGAACACTAGCTCCGTTGACGGTTTCCAGCCTTACGCAACTAGTACAAGCTGCGCACATTTTTATTTATAGATGTTTAAAATGACTGCGGTACTTGAGGTCGGCTGCGAGTGCGTGAGAAAAGCGACTGAATCACAGATTTTCGTTTTGTAAATGGCAGCACAGTCCCTGGACTTCCACAAAAATCTGATCCACACGGACCTATCCGATGCAGCGCACAGTGCTTTGTCATTTTAAAGGAGAAGGCATGCTGGTCTTTTTCTCTTGACGTAGGACGATAGATATGACAAGAGGTGGATAAAAATCCCAGTTTCACCGCAAGGGCGATGCAAAGAGTGCGATAGCAAAACAATGAAATAAGGCTCGACGCTAACTCTCCTAGATCTAGCCTCGCGTACTCTGCAAAATGGTGCTTTAAAAGAACACAGCCATTCCAGGTAGGAAAGGGATTTCGCACAGTCTCTTTACGTTGATAGCGCAGCATGTAGGGTATAACGAGCCGTCCGCTGATGCCTATCCAGATAGCGAGCTTGATTTCTTTGAAAAAAAAGAAATTAATAATGTTTCCTATCCCTTGCTTGGCGTAATGATCTGTTCGTTCATTAGTGTGTCTAACAAGGAAAAGAATCCCTCGAACAATTGCCCTTCCTTCGTTAAGATTACGACAGACACTGCCTTAGCCCTAAAGGTAAAAAGCAACAGCAAAAACGTCTAACATTGTCATTTCATTACTACGCCTCGTTTTTCTAAGCTTACTTCGTTTCTTTACGTTGCTGAAATTGTAGGTACCTCAGAATATCATAACGTAATCATGAGAACGGAGAAAAAGTTTCCACCGCAATACGCGTACGAAAGTTCCAAAGAGCTTTGTTCACCATAACTTGAGCGTTCGTTCTGTTCCTTAGGACGTTTATAAAATGATAAAGTAAGAATTACAAATGTAGATCTGAACGATCTGATTACGCGTGGAGGTTTTTAAACATACACTAAAAAGGTCATAAAATAAAAAGAAAGAGAAACGGCAGCTCAAGATGGCAGTCAAAAAACCGAAACCGAAACGAAAACTATTTTCGTTTGTTTTTGCGGCGACATCTTGAGGATTGTGTGAAACTAAGTCACGGGCTGAAAAAAAAAATACAGCTGATCCGACGCCAGAATCGAACCTATGACGACGCGGTGATGTCGCGCTTCGAAAGCGAACGATTAACTCACTCGGCCACGGACGACGCCGTGCCGCCGGTGATAAGCAAGGGTTTATCAATATACCACAAGCATTTGAAGGACCGGCGTTTCAAAAAACGCGGTTAGGGAACAATGTTACGCCAATTGCGAAAAGTTGAGAATGGCTTCAAACGAAAGCTGAGTGTCAGGACTACATGTGATTTCTGACCATTAACATAACTTGCTTAGTTTTACCACAGTGACCGTTTTTTGTCTTGAAAAAACGGGCCACATTTTTCGCCGTTTCCATAGACTCCCATTGTACAACCTTTAACTGCTCTGGGAACAAAATTGAAGCTTACTGCAACATGATCGCTGCAGTCCTCTCGTGCGTTTAGGTTCCCAGAAGCGCTCTGTGGTCTGCGTTTTTCAACATTCACCCTCTACACTTAATTATTCGGGAAAAACTCGCCAGTTCCATTGAAAACGCGCTAGCTTCGCGCCGGGCCGCCAGGGGCGCTGGCTGTGATGTGTCCACAAAAGCTGGATATGAGGTGAACAAAAATTGTTAGCTGTCACATACTGGCTACGGTTAGAGAGAAATTCTTTAATCCATGCAAGTACGTTGGGGTCAATATTGAGCTGATTAACCCTTTCAGCCCTGGGATTTTATTTTCGCCGGAGACATTTTTTGTGCGTGTTTTCCTAATAGTTAGGACCTCAGAAGACCAAAAACGAAAAATTGAGCCAGTGGTGCAAGTATGTATGGATTAATTAGCATGGAATTAAATTGGGTCATCAGGGCTCAGTGGTCGTGAAATTAGGAAAATGGCTTCTTTATTTCTGCTATTCACTAGATCACACAAATGTGAACCATGTCTCATTTTCATTGTGATACTCCTTGAAATAGCTTCTGTACGACGTCCCGAAAACGGCGCTTAGCCGCCTCACCTGACCCGCCTCGGCGTTACCCATGACTTCGGTCAAGCGTTTTCTTCTTTGTGGCTCCCAGCTTCGCAAATATGTCGCAATTTTGGTGTCAATCACAGTGGGGATCATTGAAGAAGTATTTCCCCAAGAATGAGCAGTTTTGGTTTCATTCCCGAGGTGCTAGGGGAAACTTTTGTGCGGTGTCGTCACTTGACGACGCCAGGGCCGAAAGGGTTAAGTTTGAAAATAAGTAGTTCATGTGAGACGGTGTCGAACGCTTTAGCGAAATCTAAGTATATGCAGTCAGTATCAAGTTCAAGATCTGCGTTAATAAATAAGTCGTTAGTAAAACACAGCAACTGCGTTTCGCACGAAACTGCTTTACGGAATCCATGCTGATAATACTAAAGAAGGAATTAGACTCAAGAAAATCTATAAGGTGCGGGTATATTACATGTTCCAAGATTTTTACTGGGATGGATGTTAATGATATCGGACGGTAGTTATTAGGGGAATGTACATCACCAGATTTATGCACAGGCACCACCTTCCCAGCCTTCCAGTCCAGATGGCAGTGTGGACGTCTGCAATTGACTGTTCAAAAAGTTTGACAATATTAAAGCAGAATAGACTTGCGTACACTTCAACATTTTTGACGAAATACAATCGGACCAGCCGAAGAAGACACTTTCAAATTGGCAATCAGTCTTTCAACACCAACTGCGTCAATGGATGATGGGGTCCATTGGCAAGAAATTGGTTCTTGTTAAATGCGGGAATATCGTAGAGAGTGCTCTTATGAAAGTATGCCGCAATATAGACATCATTCAGAACATTGCAGCACTCGCTAAGAGAACTGGGACTTAGACTCGATTAATGTGAATTTGTGTCGTTTCGTTCCGCTGATGATGCTCCAAAACTTACGCGGGTTAAAACGGAGTATGAAGGAAGATTTTTATCAAAAAATTCTTTTTGGCTTTCGAAAGTGCAGTGCAGAATTCTCTATTAAATATCTGATAGATGACCAATGGTCACTTCTGGCTGTTAATTTCGCGCGTCTGAATACCCGCTTCGTTTTATTGCGCATAGCGTTTTAAACGTGTTATTAAACCAGGAGAACGAGGATTTGATGAAACCTTTCTTTTAGGTACCAAAGCGATCAATAAGTGAGAGCAATTTGTTCTTATATTCTAACCAGTTCTGCTCAACTGATCGCTGCTCAAAACCAGCAAAAAACAAGTCAACAAAAAATTTAAATTCTCTGTTCATTCCATCAAAGTCCGCCTTGCTATAGTCTTGGATACCTTGCTTTTTTCTTGACGGAACCCGTGCTTTTAAAGTGAATTGGATTATACAGTGGTCGCTAATGCCCGGTAGATGAGTTAAAGGCGAAGCTAGGTCAGGTGTAGTGGTAAGTATTATGTCTAATATGTTAGCGGAAGTGGGAGTAATGCGAGTGGGAAAGTCAACGAGCTGGGTTCAAGTTGAAGTCGTGACAAAAAGTGAAAAATTCCTTGCTCTCAGCTGAGCTATGCTTTAAAGTAACTGAGTCTCTTTCCCACATGATATCAGGAAAGTTGAAGTCGCCAAGGATGAACAAGGGTGATTTGGATATCTGACGACCAGCTGATTGATAACATCGTGCAGGTCATTACAGAAGGATGATGATGCAGTTGGTGACCGGTAGCAAACACAAAATATTATTTCACGAGAATCAATGAGCACGCGCACACACACCAGCTCAAGGGAAGATAGAACAGGAATAACACAAGAAGCGAGGTTATCGGCGATCGCCAGCAAGACACCACCACCAGACCGGCAATCACGGTCACATCGGTAAAACTTGTAGCACTTCTCGCAATCCAAGATTTCTTCATTTTTAACTTTTGCGGAAAGCCAAGTCTCCGTCAGGCCAACAATATCAGTGGAGCAGGAATCAATAGCAGAAGACAGTTCAACGCGTTTATCAGTACGCTTCGCACATTAGAAAAGAAAACAGAGGCGTTTCCTGCGCAGGAATGAGACGGGCGTAGCTATGTTGTGCTTGTAGTAACAGCACGTGCAGATGCAGTGGCTGCATTGTCCTGTTTATCCAGGGCTCGTGGTGACTGGATTTCGCTAACGCTGTCAGTTTCTGCGCAGGTAAACGTACATTTTTTTTATTCATGATAAGTTTGTTAATGCGTAGCAAGTACGGTACATACACTGCAAGTATGATACATACACTGACAACCACACACACATACGTAGACTACACTGTTTACAAAGTTTCAGTCAGGCTTGCGGCCCGCAAGAAAGTCAGCAGCGCTTTCGTTGCGCGTAACGCACGGGTGCTGTTTTGCCATGGGCCCAGAATGTGTCGCAGTTCTAAACACGAGTCCTGTTGAAGGTGCAAGGCCGCCTTCAGAGATCGTCTTTCTCTTGCGTATCGCCTGCATTCGCAGAGAACGTGTTTTAGGTCTTCTAGGACGTTACACTGAACGCACAATGGTGAGTCCGACAACTTGATTTTGTTCTTGAAGTAATGAGTGTAGGCGACGTTTAGTCTGATGCGGTGCAAGCGTGTTTCCTCTTGTCTGTTGAGGACTCGCGGCATATCGAAGACGCACGATGGATCAATTTTGTAAAGAGGCCCATACTGGTGACTGGCATCTGTCCAGAGGGATCGCTGGAAGCGCCAAGCATGTGCCGATACGAGTGTCGCCGCGTCTTTTCTCTTGAGTCGTCATGTCCAGCTTTGGCAGTGTCATCAGCCTGGACGTTGTCTTGTATTCCGCAGTGGGCAGCTATCCACTGTGTAGCTCTTTACTGGTGCCACCGGATGATAGTTTTTACGGAATGAACGCAAGGAAACGGAGAACACAGTGTGCTTGAAGTGTGCTTGAACACAGTGTGCTTGGCGACACTCATCATTACAACGTATAAGTAAGTAGTGCATGCGCTGAGAAGGTTTATAGACGCATTATAAATAGACGCGTTGTGTCTACATAGCCCACGCGTCAGTCACGCTTAGGCTGTATAGACACCATGCGTCCCTTTTCGCGAAGTGACCATACGTACGGTGCGTATGCATGTGTCAAAAATATGTATATGCGCACATGAAAACGGGTGCGTGCAGAACAGAAAAGCACTGCGTGGATACGGTATATTGTGAAGGCGTTTGACTACACCTATGCTATCCTCATAATGCTTTAAAAAGCGCATTTAAATACGTAATACGACATAAACGTATCCAAAACGAATTGAACCCGTAAAAACAGGTAACACAATGTGCATGCATACTGGGTGCATACTGGATGGTATGAGAGTAGGTTTCACGGTAAGCATGACACGTCTAAAAGGAAAGCCATTGTGATTCCCTGTTTCTTGATAAGAGTCAGTCATTATGTACGAGGGAATATATCAGCGACCCCCCACCCCTCCCCCATTTCCTCACCTGCCACGCTCAGCGATTTTTGAGCAGTTTTGTCCCGACCTACCGTATTTTCTCGAATACTAGCGGCACTGGTTAGTTCTTGTTACTGGCATCAGAACGGTGGCTACTGCTGGCTAATGTTAGCTAGAGACGGTTAAATGGTTACTAAGAATAGTTAGTGTTGCCTTGCTATTGGACAATGTGGGCTAGTGTTTTCTACATGATTGTAAGTGTTGGCTAATATGGGCAATGACTGCCTGGTGCTATAGAGCGACACTCTCTTGCTTCAATCTCAGTGCATGATTCAGTGGTTGTTGTTAAATACGAATGCACTCAGCCTGCACATGCATCCTGAGCAGGCCTGCCTGAATCTTATCATCTTCCTATCTTATCTAACTTGCATATGCTGCGCGTACCTGTTTTCTTTCTTTCTTTTTTTTAAAGACGATAGTCTTTCTTGGGGAACCTAAACGCAGAAATTTTGGTCTGTCTTTCTGTCTGTCTGTCTTTCTGTTTGTCGGCACGTCACCCGATTCAACCAATCGACCAAAGTTGAACCACTTGCTTACCGCCCACCCATCTTGAACTGGTACGGCTGTTCATACTTGCGAACGTTGTCGATCAAAAAGTAAATATTACGCATATCTGAGGCGTAACATCATTAGGTAAGCATTAGGCGGTGTGTTCCTTTAATAGAAAATACATAGATACGCAATTTTAAAGACCTTGATGGTATGCGTTTAACGTTGAGACAGTAACGCGTTTATTAAAAGATTGCCACAGCTGAAGCGATCAGCGGTCCAAGCCGAGCAAGCGCGAGCGCCAACAACAACCGTCTTCGTCTTCTTCTTTCGCAGGCGTTCTTGTCTGCGCCCTACAGGGGCGTAGCCAAGGGGGGGGGGGGGGGGGGGTTGGGGGGGTTCAAACCCCCCCCGAAAATTTTCCATTTTGCTTGCGTATATATACGCGCACACATACATACGCACGCACGAACATACATGAAGTATGGTTGAACCCCCCCCCCCCCCCGAAAAAAATTTCTGGCTACGCCCCTGGCGCCCTACCATGTTACAAATCACTCCCCCGCGGAAAAGCAGCCATCCTGGCGACCTAAGGAACAGGTACAACTGGTGGGTCATAATGCGGCTTCAGTCGATCGACGTGAGCAGTCTCGCGGCCGCGACGACGGCGGTCCGTAGATGATTGAACAGGCTCAATCATATAGTTAACTGGGGATGCTTGACGTAGGACGCGGTAGGGGCCTTCGTACTTAGGCAGTAGCTTTGTGGAAAGGCCAGGAGCGGAGGAGGGAACGCGAAGCCACACCAACATTCCAGGCGAATACGACTGAGGAGGCAGGCTTTCGTCGTGACGGTCCTTCTGTCCCTACTCGCCCTACAATGTTACAACCCTAGTTTCTTAAGGTGCGCTGAAAATGCGACTGCGCTGAAACTTCTCTTCCTCCTTGCCCTCTGCACAAGCTCATGTTGTGTTTCGGTTTCGGTTCAGTATTGCATTGTACGAATGACAGGGGGCGCCGCTCTGGCATTCCTGTTTTACCCAGGCGACGTGTAAGTAAGAGAGTTTGTGGAGAGTACTCGTTGAGTGCGGATGTTTCTTCTCCTTCGGCGCATCGCGCCAAACAGCGTGTTCGGGCTGGCCGGCGTTTCCACCGGTCGCGTTGGTCACCGCCGGTCTTCGCCTGCCGCTGCGCCGGGACTACCAGCCCGCAACACAGCACTCATGTTTCCCGACGTATTGCCAGATGGCGTCCATATCTCACGCAGCGCCTCTTCTATCGTCTTTAGACGACATTTGCAGCGAAGCACGCAGATACGCGGCCAATTTTTTTGTAGCTATTGTTGTTCTTACTTTTTATGTTTTCGCGTGTTAATCATTATTATGCGCATATTCTTGCGCCTAATGGTTTGTTTTCTGGAAAAATCGAAATGTTTGATTCCATCCTATGTTCGTATATATGATTCGTCATGTATGACTGGTTATTCATCCGCGTACGCGGCTGATCGGAGGCTTTCTTTGCCTCTGCGCCGATCTCCTAGGCAACTATGTATACTGGTTGTCTGAAATAAATATGAAATGAAACGAAATCATTTTTTCTTGATTATCAGAAAGGGAGGAGAAACGCAAATACAGCTTTAATTTTCTTTCCTGGGACACAGGGCGCGCGCTCGATCTATCTCTGCATACCACACGCTCAAGTACGTTCACTGTATACACCGAGTCTCATCCGCGGTGAAGCGACAGTTTATATGTGTGTGCCAGACTAGGTGCGGAGCCGGCAGCTGCCGCGCTGGCGAAGCTGTCGCGTGAGTCACGCGTACACCCAGCTGAGAGCGATGCGATCACGTGTTCCATATAGGAGACAGATGGAGAAGCGCACAGGCTCTTGAACCGTACGTGTCGCCTCGGCGTCCTCGGCTGCTCGCGCGCGCGAAGGACGGACCCGGCGCGCCGTACATAATAAACGGGCGCCGTGCCGAACCGGAATTGCCGGCTGCACTCACGCTATACAGCGCTCGCGTGTTTTTTTTTTTTTTTCTTCTATACTCTCGTTTTTCCATCGAGTTTTCTTTCTCTCACCGCTCTCGCCATGGCAACCGCGTTAGTTTGCGCGCACTGCAGACGCTCGTTTTATACGTACACACGTCAGACCGCCGCCTCGGCCTTTCTTCTCGTCTTGGTTACGTTTTAGTTTTCGTTTTAAGCCTTCCTTTTATCGCGTTCGTTTTCTGTAGTTCTTGTACGTTTGGCTCGGGCGACTGCGGCAATCGGGAAGAACGAGTCAGACGGCTGTAGTGTTCAGCAAGCCGCGCACTACAACACGCTTTTTGGTCTCTTGGTCCGCGCGCAAGAGCAAAAAAAAAGTGCCTAATGTGACGGGTGCGACGTGGATCGTGGTGCGAGCACAAACCGCTGTGTACGTGACGCGTACGGTACGTGTGTATGCATCGCCACGCCGACTATCTGCGACTCAGCTGCGCGACGATGTGAGTCAGGCGCGCGCGCGCGCGGACTCGTCTCTCGCTCTGGGCCTACGCGGCAGCGTGTTGGACGGACGCCGGACCCTGACCAAATCTGGAAGCACTGACGGGACGGCCAGAGAAAGCACGTAGCGCCGAGGCCGGCACCGCCTTCTATAGAACAGGACTGTGCGTGGGTTCTGTTTATAACACTCTCGACAAGGACACCTCCCGAATCGGCTCCACGGATTGGCGTCTGTGTCCTTTGCGTGGTGCGCGTGTTTTTTTTTTTTGTTTGTGTGTGTGTGTACATGTGTGTCACTTCCGTGCGATCATAACTTGCCGGCTTAATTCACCGTGTGTGTGTGTACCTGCACGGCGGTGGTTGCGCGACGCGCGTGCGCTTCGCGAAAAGGAATAAACCGCAGCGCCGCATATCGTCGTCGTCACAGCTTTGTGCCCTCGCCGCGACGTCTGTGTACACTGTGTACGTTCCGGTGTTCTGAGTACTTCGTCATCAGCGACGGTGCGCGCCCCGCGCCGCTGGTTGCGCCCTGTGTCTGTACGTACAGTAACTACGTAGTGGCGGAGCTCCGCGCGGTCTTCGCCGACGAGACGAAAGTTCTCTCGGCCTGTTGGATACCGTATATCTCAAACCAGTGGGGCATCGCTCTTTGGCTCTCAACGAGAAGACGCGTGTTCTGGAGTCTCCGTAGACGTCATCGTTTGCCCCGTTTTGTGTCGGCGCGCATCGTCATTTATCCTGCGTGCGCCTAACTGCTTCCTCGGCGAGAAAGAAACCGTGTCCTGGTGTTGCCTGCGATAGCTTCCGCGAAGTCATCCGCGATTCTGTTCTTCTGCTTCACTTGGAGTGAGGGGATCGCTGATCCGAGTGTTTCAGCTCACCGGACGTCATTTTCCGTGAGGTAAGCTGCGGTATACACGCGACTAGTGTATCCAGAATAATGTGGCTCCGTGGAAGCGTGAACGCTTAGGTTTTTTTGTCCCGTAGAAAGAAGAAGAAAAAAAATGTTTGTGTATATATGTATACCTCGTGACCCATCTCGCGAGATGCGTCTGTTCCCTGTATGTGCCGTACGAATCAACGACTTTTCCACACCGACAGGGCTAACGCACGAACTACCTTGAGAGAATATAAAGCGACGCCGTGCGCAGCGTCTCTCTCTCTCTCGAGAGAGAGATAGAACGGCGTCGAACGGCGTTTTGAGAGAGAGAGAGAAAAGAGATGGGGAGGAGGGGGGCAACATGGGCGCAACGTGAAGCGAAGCGGCAAACGGGTAAACAACGAAGTTTGTTCGATGTTAACTCGTGTTTACTCCCGATGGGAGTTATACCGGCATGGAGGGAGAGGGGGAGGGACACTTTTCCTTGTATTGTTTCGGGACCAGCAGTATGCAGTGGCCGTGAAAGGGATCTCTTTTTGTGTTTGTTTGCTTTCCGGCAGGACTGCGCTCGAATAATATGCTGGCATGATTGCACAATACCCCTGCCTCCTTCTTCTCTTGTTGCATTCCTGCACATAACTCAGTGCACTTGCTTATAATCGGAATAAGGGAAACATGTTGATGTACACCTGCGTTCAGTAACTACAGCTTCGCTGCGTCTTGAGCTCTTTGAGGCTGCATGGCTTTATCCGCGACATGTTTGTGAATGACGAGCAGAACGAAATGCTGCTTTATGTTTATATCCGCTTGAATCAAGGACTTCTTTTATTTATTTTTATGTATATCTGGAAAGCATGGGAAAGTAGGCTACGTTAGAGCTGGCTATTCCATCAACATGATATTATACTCGCCGACAACTTTTCTTGGCATTGGAGCGAAGGCTACAGCACGAAATCGCGTGTATCCTACCGCCAAGGAATGAGTTCCATTATTGCGTCCGTATTTTCTACGTGAGATATAAAAACTACTCCTTAATTTTCTACATGTAGCTCCTTGAGACAGGAAGCAGTACACACTAGCGATGTATTTGTATTTATTTCACTTTATACGTTGTCACTTTGCGTTTTTGTACCCATGAGAAATTGCCGCCTTTTACGTGTACCTCCAACGCTATACGGCGTTGGAACGCTGATTGCGCGCAGCCATCGCTTTCCACAGCGGTATGAGACGCGCGCCAAACCGGACTACCTCGCGTAGGAGTACATGTGCAGAAGCTCCGCCCCCGTAGCTTTCCCTTCAGTGCCAAGAAAAGTTGTCCGCGAGTATAGTATCCAACGAACGCACAAAAACAAGAAAAACTAGAAAGAGTAATAAAAAGGGAAATATTCACCGACGATTACGATACTGCCTAGTGCGAATTCAGAGCGCAGCTTTGTGTTAGAGCAACGCCAACTGCGTCTGAAGTTATGACTATCCGCAGTTGTAGCAGTGTAGCGTTCGTTACATATTGCCAAAGAAACTGCCAGCGCTCGAGTGCTACGCACACCATTCTGTACAGTACTGCAGGCGTCGCGAACCAAGCGAAACTCCGACAGCCCCGTTAGGACAAACGAAGCCAGCCGCGGTGCACGTGCCAGCCCTGGATGCGCACGAGCTCCGACCGAGGTTGCCAGCGCGCGTGATGGAGGAAGAAAGCGAGGTTCAGTGGCTCGTGGCTCGTGATATCGACAGACTCCTCGTTCGCTCTCTTTCGTCCTCGTTCGCTCTATCGGTTACGCCGACGCCTGCAACGCCAATTGCGACGCCGCTCAACACAGGAACGGGCGCCTAAGAGCTGCACTCTGAAGTTTTTGAACGCTAGAGCCCACTCATGAAAATGAGAGGGAACTAAAAGCAAGACAGGATTACTTTTCCTTCACGAGTGAAACTTTTATTCGACACACTCACAATATCAAGTACTGGGGCAGTTTCTTAAGAACGCGCAGCACATAGCGCAGAAAACAAAGGCCTGTCTCAATGGATGCGTGGGTTCATGGCCTTCAATATATTTGTATTATGACCAGCTGCCGATGGTTTGTACTTATGCTTACCGTTTCTTAACGCATTTTCCCTGTAACTGCAGATAGCTGCCTGCACATTTAATCTGCCTTAAACTACTCAAAAGTAATTGTCATTACGTGTCATTAATTGATTGTCCAATTAAGATTGCAATTGCAACGTTACCACACTGTTCTCGTTTCAGATTTTTTACGTTTTCTTTACCATTATCATATTAGGCGTCCGACGTGACTTAACTAATATATTTTACTTTTAACACCAGAAAGTTACATCAGCAGAGATTGCCGGTTTTTGTCACCGATAACACATCTTCGTATACGTGTACGTATACCTATAGGTATATAGCGGTTACCGCCTTAGTTATAGTAAACGTCACTATAACGTCAGCATTACTAACAGGAAGTAAACGGAATGACGAGAAACTTACTATGTTAGTAACAGCAGCAGTCCTTACTGCTCTTCCCGCAAGATATCTCGTTCTCGTTCATCGACAAAACGTTCGAGTGCGTACGCTCCACGCCACGTGGACCACCAATTATCCCACGTGCGCGCGTCGTTTCCGGAGTAGGAGCGAGGCGAGAGCCGTCCCGCATCAGTGCCACCGCAGCTCCTTGGGGATTGGCTGAACGTGTGCCTCCGAGGGACGTTGCTCATGTGAGCTGGGCGAACTCTTGGGCACACCGATCACTCTACCAATCGCATTCGGCCACTCGGGAAATTACTGATGTGCGTGCGGAAGTCACTTACTGGAAGATGGCCGAATCATGTTTTTAGGGGCGAAGCTCCTTATAGCGGCACCCGTTCGTCCCTCGTAGCGTAGTATGCAACCAGTATTACGCTTTGACTTGCAAGGTGGTGCCGGTGGGAGATTTTTCCTGTGCGTTGTTGAACAATAAAAAATTCGCAGCGTTAGCTAAAAGCCGACTTCTTCTGTCTCTCATTCCCATTAGCAGCCATTCTTTACCTCCAAGGTAGTGCCTGGTGAGATTTCTCCTGTGCGTGATTAAACAATAAAAATTTTGTTCAAAACACCGTTGATTGATGAAATAAACCAACAAAAGACGCCAGATGTTCTGTAAAAGCAAAACGAAAGAACGCCAGATGTTTCTAAAGCAAAACGAAAAGACGCCAGCTGCTTAACGAAAGACGCCAGATGTTTTCTAAGCAATGGTTTTCTAAACAATGAAAATTCACAGCGTACATGTAAAATTACAGTGCGCTGCAAGTCGTCATAACTCATCCAACCTTTAGTATAAACGCGCCCGATCTCACGTCGGTGATGATGTACTGGGCAGAATTCACGGAAGATTCACGGTTTACCGATGAACCTCCGCAGCTTCGCCCACTCATCATCATTCACTCCGTGGATATGCTGTGATTTTTTCTCTTTGAGCTCTTCGGGGCCGGAAGTGCGTATACACAAATATCGGAAGCCATACTTTTATGCCATTCACGCGCACTTCTTCATCGTCGGCTTCTCCTGCCATGGCTTCACGTGTCACACGATTCCCCCTCGCCCCGAAAGAGTGCGCGCGTTACGAAGAAAAGTTAACGAGGAGTCTTATAGGAGAAATACAGGCCAATAGTTCCATGTCCCTAATGAGTTCAATGACCCCGCCAGAACTTTAGAACACAGTTCAGCAGTCCGGTGATGTCCAGCACAGCTCTGATGGGCGAGGTTGGCTGTGCCACGGCAGATGCCGTATAGGCTACCCTGGCGCCTGGACGCTGATGAAAACACAGCTTGAGCTCCCGTAAAAAACGAACGCGGCTGGGAGACCTTGTAGCATCGGCAGGTCAGACGGACGTTGGAGTCTTTGCCGTTGCTTATACACACCGTGTGCCTCTCGTTTGCGTGTTCGTTGACCGAAGCTGCTCCCCTCGCCACCCCCCCGGCCATCGCGCCATTGTCAACAAGGCCTCTGTACGGGAGCCGAAACCTCTTTAATTTTAAAGATTGTTTCCCCATTTGGTCGGCGTATTCCTTTAGCTTTGACTATATATATATATATATATATATATTATATATATATATATATATATATATATATATATATATATATATATATATATATATATATATATAATGAGGTGTGTTCGAAAAGACACCGAACTTTAACATCTATGGAGCTTGTTTTACAACGTTCCAAGCACTGTCCCCATTAAGGTCTTCTCTAGTTACAGTACACCATTCCCATCGTTTCTTCGATTTGTGGAAAGCCTGTTTCCTGCAACGCACCTTCTCGGATGGCTCGAACATAACTTTTCGCATCGTCCAGGATCTTCCCTGCGGTTTGTAAACGACATTTTTTTGAAGTTGTTTGAAGTGTGGGAAACAGGAAAAAAAGTCTGCTGGGGCTGTGTCCCTAGAATGCCGTGGGTGGGGAACAACGAGTGTGTTATCACCGTGATCATCATCATCATTCTCAGCCTGTCTAGGTCCATTGCAAGACGAAGGCCTCTCCCAATGATCTACAGTTCGCTCTATCCTGTGCGAGCTCATTCCGTTTTATCCCTGCGAACTTCTTGATTTCGTTACTCCGTCTAACTCTCCGCCTTCCTCGACGGCGTTTCCCATGCCAGGGTAACCATTCTGTTGCTCTTACTGTCCACCGGTTGTCTGTTCTACGCGTTACGTGGCCAGCCTAGGTCGATCTCTTGCGCTTGATGTCGACTAGGATATACGCTATACTCGTGTTTGTTCCCTGACAAATTCTGCCGTCCTCCGATCTCCTAACGTTACTCCTATCATTTCACGTTCCATTGCTCGATGCGTGGTGCTCAGCATTTGCTCCGGTTGCTTCATTACCTCTCATGTTTCAGCTCCACTTGCTAGAACTGGCAGTATGCAGTGATTGTATACTTTACGCCTCAATGACAGTGGCAGGTTTCCTGACATTATTTGGGACTGCCTGCCGAATACGCTCCAGCCCATTTTTATTCTTCGGTTAATTTCCTTTTCACGATTAGTCTCTCCGGTTAGTACTTGTCCTAGTTGTACATATTCCTGTACGCACTGACGTGCTCTGCCAACGAGTGACGCCGTGAGCTGCTGATCGCTGGGATGCGACAGCCAAGTTTTGTTTTCTCGCAGTTCAGGTACCTTACTGTACATGGGTTTCCCCAAGCGCGCTAGAATTTTCTGGCAGACCTCCTTGTTCATCATTTGACCGTGTGCTTCAAGTTCCTGATGAAGAGTGCCTTGGAAGTAAAAAACAAAAACAAAATAATACAGCTTCGCACTGGTGGTCTTTCTTTCTTTCTTTCTTTCTTTCTTTCTTTCTTTCTTTCTTTCTTTCTTTCTTTCTTTCTTTCTTTCTTTCTTTCTTTCTTTCTTTCTTTCTTTCTTTCTTTCTTTCTTTCTTTCTTTCTTTCTTTTCATTTTTCTACATCTATTATGGCTCTCTTTATTTCTATTTCTTTCTTTCTCTCTCTATGTATTTCTTTCTCTTTCTTCCTTTTCTTTCTTTCTATCTCTATTTCTCGCTTCCTCTTTCTTTCTACCTCTTTCTCTCTGTCCTTATTTTTTTTTCTTTC
>NW_023615335.1:37500-60001 GCF_013339695.2 Rhipicephalus sanguineus
TGCGTGTTTTCTCGCTTACTAAGCGTCTTCTCGCAGCAAGCGTGGCGTTTTTGGTATCGTGAAAGAGTGCTTTACTATGAGACAAAATCGTTTTGCACTTTAGTGTCCCTTTAAGGAGAATTGTCGAGCCATCTGAAGAAGGGGAGCGGAGTAAATACTTTCGCTCAATTTTCCGAGAAGCATGCATCGCCTGAGGAGCGTTCTTTGTCCGTGCTTGTAGGCTTATATTGTTGGAAAACGATGTTTTCTTAATGACCTTAATGACAAAAGGGATTTGTAAAAAAAAAATAAACCAACGTAATTGCGGTCCATAACAAAGTAAATATTTGCTAAAGCTGGCGTTGTCTTCCGTGATGTTCATCTTTTAAAAAAATTGTTATTTCTTTCTTCCTTTCTTTGAAAACGAAGCGCGCGGGGAATGGTCGCTTTATTTTCTGACGGGATTGGTAGAATTAATGAACGCCCACGAATTAATAAAGGCCCACGTACTTCACTAGGTGTGATACCTGTGACCTGGCTTCGTGCTGTGACCCGTGACCGTACTGCGTGCGACAAGGAAGACCGGCATGACGCACACCTTACGCATGATAATCTCGGCTGTGGCTGTGCGGTGTGTCACCGATGGAGGGGAGAAGCCAGAATTTTTTTCTTTTGACGCGATAGCGTTAAAGAGCTCGTTTCGTTGAAATTCCGGCGTCGGTGTCGGCGTCGTTGGTAGCGAGCGAAAAATTATCATCTTGTCCGTGACCAAGAAATTGAGAAAAATGCAAATAAGATAAACAATAAAAGTCTTTGAGTTCAGGCCCAGGCCGTCTGCATGGCAGGCAGATGTTCTACCACAGAGCCGCCCTATTACTTGAAACTGCTTCTAAAAAAAACAACAACGCTATATGAATGTCATGTAGTGGAAGGAGTCTCCTTAACGCATGTAATATTGCGTGTCAGAAGCGTAGAATCGTGCCAGGCGTCAAAACACGTGAATTGCGCAACGAGTGGGTGTTTTAAAGGCCGACCCATTGCAAAGCGCTCTGACATATTTAATCATCATCAGCTACAAAAGCACCAACAAAGTGAGCATCTGCGTAGGTTCGCCTGTTGCCCTGCAGACGCGTAGTGGGCCCTTCGCTGATTCGCAGAAGGAAGATTTATGGCGTAGTGGGCACTTCGCGAGTGTACTTGCAATAGGCATTCTAGGATTTCTAGGATAGTTTGAAACGACTACGCCATTGCTACAGTGGCTTCACGAGATCGTTATGTCGCCGATATTTATTGTGACATGAGTGCCGACAATTTTTCTTCTTACTTATTGAATTTCGCCCACATCTGTTGCGCCGTTTTTCACGAACCGGGATGTAGGCTTTGTCAGGAAGCAGTTTTGTCCGTTTTCTTTTGCCTCATCATGGTGGCATGAAACATAGTTGTATATGTACCCATGGCACAATGAACAGTGTTCGTATTCCTATGGAAATGCTGGCTCTTCTCGCCTATCATCGTTACTGCCAGCGCAGAGTGACCGGTCACTACCCTCGACAGTGGTTAAAAAACTTGTTTTTTTTTTTCTGGGTGCATATTTCCTTTTTGCATGATAGTGGTTTCAGGTTAGGAATGACGCCTATTTTTGCAAACCATAAGGAACGCGGCAGAGCGTTTGGAGGGCGGAGGGGAAAGGCAGCGAAAGATAAAAGAAAGCGGAAAGGAGGGGAACACCTCCTGGACGGATGGATGGATAAGGCTGTACCCTTTTGATCTGCTCACACCACCTATCCATACCTAGTAGTAAGTATTGCACATAGTGAAGTACTAATTCTGTGTACTGAAGGGCCAAATTTGGCTCCACCCTTGATTTTAGCCACCATTCAGATAACCCGCTCTATTTCTACCTGCAGAAACTATATTTCGCCATCATTGTCCCCAAACCCAAATGCTTTGAAATTTTCAGCGCCATTGATTTGAACCGCAGGGCCCTTTGATTTGCAGCCCTTTAATTTGGAGCCCTTTAGAGAAAAATATAAGGTGTCCAGCCGTTTCTCTTTCTCTGCTCACGCACCGCATAGCGTGTCTATATACATCTTCGTGCTTGTCTCCGTACGTCTTAGTACGCAGTACTGCCGTCTTGGCTTCGAACAACAGAGATCTATCCGTAGCCTTATCGTAAATCCTGGTCAATTTCCTGGTTGAAACTTCTGTTGCTTTCAATTCACCCCTTTCGTTTGGTTTGCTTTCTTTTAATTTTCTCATTCATAAAATGGGACGCTTTCCTTATATAGTTTAAGAAGTTATCCCATTTTCTTTTGAAATCAGCTTCTGGTTCACCGCTCCGCTTAGCATATCTGTGTTCCCTGGAGGATTCCTGACTTTTACTATGTCCCTCTTGACCTCCTCGTTCCACCAGCTCTTGGGTTTGTGTTTTCTTTTTTCCGGGCCTGATTCCTATTTTAGCAAACTCCAGCTCGGACAGCCTTGTTAGATTCGTGTAAGTCCACTCTGTTTTAGGGGCGAAGCTCCTTAGGGTGTGGTTCGTTCCCTCCTTTGTAGTAGTAGTAGTAGTAGTATGTAACCAGCTCTAGTTTAATGAATTGCTCACTAGATGAGCCACTAGATATCATAATTTACAAGACATCGTAGTGTTCCATGATATAATCGCACTAAAATACATACTTTGCGGGCGATATACTCTAGTGAGCTTTCAAATTTTTGTCTTAATGTACATGATAAAGAAATTATTTCTACGAAAAACGCAAAGCACACCTTGAGCAAGATGTTTGGCTAAATGGGACCATTAAGCGATGCGAAGCCGGAGCACTTGCACGATCGCGTTCCGCTGTGTTTCGTTGGGCATGCTACCGACCTCGCGTCCTGGAACGCGAAGAGGAACGCTACGCGCGTCGTGTCTTCCCTCTAGCCTTGCCGTTAATTCTCACAGGGCCAGCGGGGAACGCGGTCGCTCTTGGCGCGCTTTCTTTCGTTCGGAGTCGCGCTCGCTCTTGGCGCGCTTTCTCTTTCGCTCGGGAGCGGACACTTTTTCTGCATTTCACCGATCACAAAGCGGTGATAATGAAGGGACCACGTAAACCAACAGTACAAAATAAAAGCATGATGTGAATTTCAGGGAAGAGTTTCACGGTTTACCGATGATTCCCTCCGGAGCTTCTCCGCACTCATCATCATGCATTCACCCTGTGGATATGCTGTGTTTTTTTACTGTCTTCGGAGACTACTTTCTAAACTTGTTTGGTTGCTCTTTCCTGTCGCTTTTCTGAGTAAAAATTCCCACGTGGTTGCTCATCTTGCATCCTTCCTATTTTCGTTTCTCTTCTAAAACTCAACCCCATACGTCTGTGATCTCTACTTAGATTTCTAGAGCCGTGTTCATGTTCGTGACCTCTAGTCTATCGTATATTTTATGTGACATCTGTGCATAATCTGTTGTCGACTGCAGACATCCTACCTCCCATGTTATGTGGCCCTCACACTTGTCAGTACAGTTACAAATGACTTAAGTCGCGCCTTTGACACATATCTAGCAGCATGTTGCCTGTTTGCTCCGTGTAACCATCCATATCTTCTATGTGCGCATTCGTGTCTCCTAGTAAAAATATCTCACACCGTGCTCCTAGTTCCCTAATGTAACTTGCTATGCACTATGCCATTTTTTGGTTTTCCTCTTTGGCAACCCATTCTGGAAATGAGCGCTAGTACCTCCCGCCAGGCACGTATACAGGGGGGTTGGGGGGGGGGGGGCAAGTCACCCCCCCCCCCGAATTTGTCCAGCCTTTTATATTCCCGGGCAACCTTTTTTTCTCTTTTTGCCATGGAATGTCTTTCTTTCGAACAATTCGGATTTGCCCCCCCCCCTGCCCCCCCCAAAAAAAATCCTGGCTATGTGCCTGCCTCCCGTCTTCGAGGCCGACGCTCTGTGCCTGCATGCGTTCCTCTTTTCCACTATAGGATGAGTGATACTGCCATCCTTTGGCCGTCGGGAAATCGGCGAACTTGGTAACAACCGGGAGCATAGCGCAAGCCTCTAACGTTGCGTTAGTATTAAGGTTAGGACGTGATCGTGGCTTGTGCCCAGATGCACGCATTGGAAAGGAATGCCATCTTCTCTCTTTCCTTCTCGCTCTGAGAAGCAAAAGAGTCCACTCCGGTTGGCATGGCTCGACCCGGAAGCTATTGCGTACTAGTTTAGGCTGCGCGAGCGCCGTTTTATTTCCGTCTCTGTTTATTCAACCCAGGCGCGTCTGCCGTGCGGCTTGCGCGCATGGGGCGAACGTGGCTCAATTCCGGCGCTGCGGCGTGGGGGCGAGAAAACATTCCACTTTCCCAAACCGCGTAAACAAGAAAATAATAAAAAAAAGGAAACATGCAAGAATGGATGATGGATGTCATGGCGTGCCAAGAAACGATCCTGTCACTTTAATGACCTTAGCTTTCTTCGCACGCCTTTTTTTTTTGTCGCTGCTCATGCTTTTCACTACGCTTTCAATTTGCGTCTCAGAGAACTTAAAGTGCCTGTCTCTTGTTTTGCTTGCTAGTGAGTTCGGTGGGAAAAGCCTAATACAGGGCAAGATAAATAAGAGATGAGGGATACAAGACTAAGGATGAGCAGCGACCGCCGGAAGCCACCCACGACTTCGACAACGCATCCTCGGTACTATGGTGGAACCTGGGAGGCATGGAGGCCTTAAATATAGCGGACAGCGCGGCGGTTATGGCTCTGTGACGTCGCCCCGTGCGAGCCCCATGACTGGTGGCTCCGAATATGCTCTTGCCTTCCCCCTCTCTCTCTACCTTGCGCACGTCAGAGAAACGTCACGTCTCTCCGCCTCCTAGGTCCTTCGTCATCCGGAATTCGCGCCAGTGGAGCAGTTCCCCCTTTTGCGCACGGCACGCTCCGTGAGCTTTCAAGTGCGGCGTCTATGTCGCGCTTCGTGGTGTGACTGTATGAGAAAGTGAAGGGGAGGGTGGTGAGCACGAAGAGGAGGTGTCTTCGACTTAGATTCGTACCCTGGGATACCGACGATCTTGCTCGTTGACTGGCCTCGCCGCCCTCTGCGCACGGCGCCTAGCAGATGCATGTTTCTCTTTTTTGCTTGGCGATGTTGTGTGTATGTGTTTTCGTTGTGCGTTCCACCGTCTGAGCTGAGTTCTATACCGCTGTCTAGCGTGCCGGCATCTCTCTTCAATCTCCACAGATCTTGCCGCTCGTTCAAGATTGCTCTTCGGGAAGCTAGCTCTTCGATGTGTCGCGTCCTCGCCCACATACCGGGGCTCGAGAAAGTTTTGCGAGTGTAGCTGCACGCGAGGCGAGCTGTCGAAATGTGCCGCCCTTGCGTCTGGCGCTACATACGCCTGACGTTGCGTCGAGATTTGGGCGTGGTTTTATTTTTTTTTTCCTGACTGTATGTCTAGGTGGCGGGGCACGCGTGGGCAATGCTATTTCGGCACACTTAGGGTGATAGAAGGCTTTGCTTGTCCGTTACGAAAACGCTGCTCATTTTTGCTGCGTTATCCTCGCCGGTGATTCAAGAGGGCGCCCCAAGAGCGTGGCGACCTTCAGACGCCCTTGATAAAGCCATGTTTTTCATACCAAAGCGGAGGCATATGTTTCGAAAGGCGCATGGTTATGCGATTTCTCATTTACGCTATAATCAACACTAGTGACCACATAGGAACAAATAACTCTTCTGGAGGCTAATAGTTATTATGTGAGCGAGCTGCAAAAACCCAATTCAAACCAGTTTCCACCTTGACATTCCATGCGCGGTATCTTTACAAAGCACTGGTCACTGGTGACAAGTACAGCCGGGAGCAAAATTTTACGGGATGTGGGGTCCACTGCAAACGCGAAATTTTGCTGTGTTAGTGCAAGACGCGTCTAATCTAGCGTTATTTATTTGGGCGCTGTGTTTCCGGACAAAGCGGAAATGCAGTCGAAACCTCATACGTCCAACTCACGGAAACACGAGAATTAGTTTGATATATCGTATAATTCGATATAAAACTTTTAAAGAAGTTACCGTATTCGCGGTACGAATATCGGTGCGCTAGTTGGCTTCACGGCACTGCTTGACGATAATGTAAAAAAGGCGGCTTCACTACAAAAACGGGTTTTCAAATTTTTTTTCTTATCATTGCTGGGTGTAGTAGGGTCGGTGGTGCGGATTATATGCACAGGCGTGTTATACGTGAGCAAATACGGTATCTAAGTAAACAGCGCTGCTTCTAAATGACGGATCTTCAATTTCTGAATACATGCAGCACCACGGGCAAATGGTGTATGAGGAAAAGCCAACTTCTTGGGGAGTTTTGCGCGGCCTGATGTATGTAGTGTGTCGGTTATTTTTGTTCGATAAAGCCGTATAGAGAGAGAGAGAGAGATTAAAATGAGATCAACCAGAATTATAGCATCCGGTTTGCTACCCTACACTAAGGGGAGGGAGAAAGGGAAGAAAAGATGATTTTCTTACGCACTGCCATAAAAGCATCGTCGCGTTTGAAAATCGTTCGATATAAAGGGTAAGTCAGTTCACCCGAGTTCAATATAATCGGGGTTGACTGTATAGCTTTTTTTTTCGAAACTTTCACGTCCCGGAAAAATTCTGTTGGAGAGTGTGCAGTATGGTCCACTGTTAAAGGAAACACTGAAGTGTACGCCTCTCGTATTGCTGGCGCTCGTCGTGCTCGTAGGGGCTGTGGAAAGGGCATCCATGCACTGCGCAGATGCGTCGAAAGGAATCATAACGGCCAAGCACAAGTTATACACTGCGATTACGGGCGACCGTGGTCTTGCGATAGAGGAAGATCCGCACGTTCCCTTCACGGAAGCGTTCCCTTTACCAGTAGGCCCCTCTGTATAAGCGCGCTTGCTATTCCGATACCTCCCTGTCATCATTGCTCCAGCAGTAAATATAGCGTTTTCTTCACGCTGATATCCAGTATTTTTATATATTTAGGCGACCGGTTGTTCGATGTAGTAGTCGTATTCGTGCTGGCATATCTTTGGAGAAGCCCTTACGCTATCACTGTTCGTTACATAAAATTCCAGCCAATTCGGCCGCTGGAAACAATTTGACTTCTTGTGTGACTGGAGCGCCCATACGCTTTAAATATTCCACTGATTCGTCAATTGTAACACGTAGGTCTTCGAACTAGAGTTCAATGGCGGCACTGGTTTGCTTTACGAATAAGTGTGCCGTGGAACGATGGTGACTGAGGGGGGAATGGGCAGGCACTTGAAGCGCTGACAGAGCACCTCAAGAAAACAGGTTCCTTAGAGACAGGTTCGTATTTACGAACAGGTTCGTATTCCTATCCAACGGAATGCTGAAGCACATGACGAGCAACCACTCTACGAGTCAGAATTATAGGCAAGCATTAAGCGAAGAGAGAAAGAGATAATCTGGTTGGTTTTTTTAAAAAAATAAAAAATAAAGGAAGGCGTTGTTGTCACTATTGCTTGGTGACGACTACCCTTTTCCACATAGTTGTTAGGATAGAAAAAATAAGAAACAAAAATGATATCATCATCATCATCATCATCAGCCTGTCTACGCCCACTGCAGGGCAAAGGCCTCTCGCATGTTCCGCCAATCAACCCGGTCCTGTGCTTTCTGCTGCCACGTTATACCTACTGTAGCGAAGCGATCGAACTTGGTAATGGGTCGTCCTCTCGAACACCTCCTAGTGGGTCGCCCTCTTCGGCTCTTTTAGAAGAGAACGCAACTCGCGCTGAGAGTCGGCCCCGCCTCGACTGTCGCTGTTGAGTATCGTCGCTGCTAATAAAACCTCTTTATACTACAAACTTCTTAATCTCATCTACCCACCTAATTTTCTGTCTCCCCCTCACGCGTTTGCCATCTCTTGGAATCCAGTCAGTTACCCTTAACGACCACCGGTTATCCTGCCGACGTGCTACGTGCCCGGCCCATATCCATTTCTCCTTCTTGATTTCAACTATGATGTCCTTAACCCCCGTTTGTTCCCTGACCCACTCTGCTCTCTTCCTGTCTTTTAAGGTTACACCTATCATTTTCCCTTCCATCGCTCGCTGCGTCGTCCTCAATTTAAGTTGAACCCTCTTTGTAAGACTCCAGGTTTCTGCTCCGTAGGTAAGTACCGGTAAGATGCAGCTGTTATATACCTTTCTCTTTAGGGATAGTGGTAGATTACCATTCATGATTTGAGAATGCTTGCCGAATGAGCCCCATCCCATCCTTATTCTTCTAGTTATTTCACTCTCATGGTTCGGCTCCGCGGTTACTACCTGTCCTAAGTAGACGTACTCCTTTACAACTTCCAGTGTCTCTCCACCTATCGCAAAGCGCTGTTCTCTGCCAAGATTGTTCCACATTACTTTAGTTTTATGCATATTAATTTTCAGACCTACTCTTCTACTTTCCGTATCCAGTTCAGTAATCATGAGCTGCAATTCGTCTCCCGCGTTACTCATTAATGCAATGTCATTAGCGAATCGCAGGTTACTGAGATACTCTCCATTAACTCTTATCCCTAATTCTTCCCAATCTAGGGCCCTGAAAACCTCCTGTAAACACGCGGGGAATAACATTGGAGAGATCGTGTCTCCCTGCCGTACGCCCTTCTTTATTGGGATTCTCTCGCTTTCTTTATGGAGGACTATAGTGGCCGTGGAGCCGCTGTAGATTTCTTCCATTATGTTTATGTAGGCTTCGTCGATGCCCTGATTCCGCAGTGCCTGCATGACTGCTGATGTCTCCACCGAGTCAAATGCCTTCTCGTAATCTATGAAGGCTATGTATAGGGGTTGGTTGTATTCCGCGCATTTCTCTATCACCTGATTGATAATATGAATATGGTCTATTGTTGAGAAGCCTGTACGAAATCCTGCCTGGTTCCTTGGTTGATTGAACTCTAATGTCGTATTAATTCTGTTAGCAATTACTTTTGTGAATAGCTTGTAGACAACGGACAGTAAGCTTATGGGCCTGTAATTTTTCAGGCCCTTGACGTCCCCTTTCTTATGGATCAAGATAATGTTGGCATTCTTCCAAGATTCTGGTATCCTCCCCGTCGAGAGACACTTTGTATACAGGGTGGCCAGTTTTTCTAACATAATCTCTCCACCGTCTTTCAACAGGTCTGATGTTACCTGATCCTTACCAGCTGCTTTGCCTCTTTGCATTCCCTTTAGGGCTTTCTTTACTTCTCCTGTCAATACTGGTGGGATGTCAGATTCCTCTGCGCTAATACTGCTTCTTACGTTATCATCCTGACTGTCTCGGCTGCTGTACAGATCTCTGTAGAACTCTTCCGCTACCCCAACTATTCTATCCATATTGTTTGTGACATTGCCTTCCTTGTCCCTTAATGCATACATCTAATTTTTGCCTATGCACAATTTTGTCTTCATAGCTTTGAGGCTTCTTCCGTTCTTTAGAGCATGCTCAATTCTCTCCATATTATACTTTCTTATGTCGGCTACTTTACGCCTATTGATTAGCTATATATATATATATATATATAATACACACAGACCTACAAGTTCCAAAACTCCACTTTGAACAGAGCACACATTCAGTCGCGGTGCACACTTTCAATATAGCCCGCTCAATATTTTTCACAAATATTGGTGTCCTCAAAAAAAGAACAGAAAAACGTTGGAGCACTTTCACCGCATTTCGGTGAGAGCCATGGGCCTAGTATTTTCGCCAGCGAAAACGTTCGCTCAGAGTCGAGCGTGTGGAGTTCCTGTTCGAGTCGCTCTCTATCTGTCGTGCTTGGGATAGTCGGCCAACAGATGACGTACATCCTTGTCGTCGTGACCGCACGAACATGTTGACGATGATGATGAAGAAGCAGTTCCGAGTCGTAGGCGATGAATGAGTGTGTAGATATGTCTTGGGAGCTGAGGGTCTAATTGGCACTCAAGGCTAGGATTAAGAGCATACGTGATCGATTCTTTTGTGCCGTCTGAGAAGCAGGTGGATGAGCATAATTCACGTTTTGCTCTTCGTAAAATTCGGTGTATGTGCTGCCCGATCTAAGTCAACTGCCCTTCCCAAGGTAGCTTTTACGCAAGCTTGCTCAAAGGCATCCTGTTTCCCGAAGTGCCCGCGGCAATTGGGAAGGCTGTTCAGCTACTGCTGCAGGATAGGTGAGCACCTTCAAACATTGAATGCGTTTAAAATTGTGCTACGGGCGTATTCCGCAGTGGAAACAATATAAGCGCATATAAAGTGGTAGAGATGCTTTATTTTGACAAAGGGTGATGTTCACGATGATACTGCAGAATACCGGAGCACTCATGCAGAGAAGATACTCATTCAGCAATTCTATGTGGCTCAAAAACATGCGAGAGCATGCGCAGTAGCGTTAGAAGATTTCCGAGAGAGAGAGAAAGAAAGAAAAGGAGAGATAGAAATTTTTTTAAGTAAAAAGATAAGAGCTCTTCCTCGTAGGGTGGAGCCCTTAGTTCAGGGTCCCATTGGCTCGCGCCACTCCACGTGCCCCCTGGGAGCTGCCTCGAGTTTTTGGCTACAAATACCAATTGTGCAACTGTTTCTACGTCTCCTGAACTTAGCCGCAAAGTGTTAAAAAAATTAAAATGAAGCTGTGCTGCTTGTCATCTGTTTGTCTTCAGGTGCCCAAAATGTGCAGCTTACATATGCTGAAGTTATTAAGATTTTGTCACTGGTTAGTTTCCGTCGTAATGGCGAGTTCGCACCAAAATAACAGTATTGTTTCATCGTATGTGGATTTCCATTTCTTAGTCAATATTCAGACGGAATACTTGCGTGTGTCATAAGAGACGATTGTAAGTTTATTGACGAACTTATTGAACAACATTTTCAATCCTTCGTGAAGGTTGCAATTTCGTGATTACAGCAATCAAATCACAAGCTGCTAACGTGCAATGTTAAGGATTTCACACCCAAGAGGGTGCTCCTGCAAGCCATTTTAGGGAGCTTAAAAAGGCGTAGGTCCACCGGAATAAAATGGAATGAGCTCACACAAGACGGGGTAAGTTGAATAATATCACTAGAAGATGTTTTCGTCCTGCAGTGTACATAGAACAGGCTGCTGCTGCTGCTTCTGCTGCTGCTGATGATGATACAGATAACCCTTTTATATCTAAAATGTTTCTAATAATTATAATAATGAATAACTGCTGGAGTTTGACGTCCCAAAACCACCATATGATCATGAAAGACGCCGTTGTGGAGAACTCCGGAAATTTCGACCACCTGGGGTTCTTTAACGTGGGTCTACATCTAAGCACACGGGCCTCGAGCATTTTCACCTCCATCTGAAATGCGGCTCTAAAATGTTTGAGTGTGTGATCGCGTAGGGAAGAAACGGAGAGAGAGAGAGAGAGAGGACAGTTTTCTCAGCTTGAACGTACTAACCTCGGAAGTGGCGCACATGCGCGTAACGCCGGCCGCGTCCTATAGCTGCTAACTGTAGCGAGGAGGTCGAGAACATTAGGAGAAACGGCATAGCCTTTATCGCTTGCGCTCAGTGAAACCGCGTGGGCTGCCGGCTGGCGAGGTCTCGCACAAAGCGCCACCGTATAAATAAACCTTGGCTCCTGCTCGCGCTCTGGAACGTCGTGGCCCGCATTTCTTTGGCGCCCACGTGCACTTGGAACCGGCTTCAAAGTCTCAGTGACCGCCGGCCGCGCGCACAAAGCGATGCGAACTGACACGGCAGCCCGTTTAACTTCGCGCCAGATTGCGTGTCGACGACGTTAGCGCGAGGCTCGTTTGCCGAGCGCGTTTTTCTGACCGCGCATTGACGATGTCGGCTCGACGCCGAAAATAGGTTTTTGAGTATATATAGCGGTACCCGCTGGCTATAGCAAATCTTGCTGAACAGCGCCGCACACTAACGTATAAACGGAGGTTTGGATGTACGCGATGTTTTTTTTTTTACCTCTTCGATGCCAGTGTCCACGTTCGTGGACATGACTTCTCAAGCAAACTACACAACAGCAAACTGCCCAATGCTGTCGAAAACTGACGCCTTTGTCATGTATAGTAACCTTAACCCATACTCCTTGAGTGAGCAGCAGAACTGAGCTTCAGCGGCTGGTGTGTAAAAAAAAAAGACAATAAAAGAAATAACCGACGGTGTGCAGCTTGCGCAGCGCGCCGCCACTTATGCCTAACTTTTTTTTTATAAATTTTGCCTATATTTATTTTAATACAGAGTCGTGTAACCACGATTTATGTTGTTAGTCTTTGTGAATCATCTAAAAAAATATTTAAAGCATTGGAAGCCAGAATTTGGTTTTGCCCTTTCTTTTCCTTACACGATGTTCGCAACTACGTTCGTAGACACCCATTTTTACCCTTTGAAAATAAATTGTTGTCTATATGTTTTCCTTCCACTTGTGGAACAATTGAAATAAAATTTTCCAAACTGCATATGCCTTTTTTGCCTACATTTACTTCGGTAGTGAAGATGTTAAGTAGTCTTTGTCCGTTAATTCGCCTGTGCACTGCTTTCTATGGAAGCACGCTGCATATAGGGTATGGAAGCACACTGCACTGCTTTCTCTGGAAGCACGCTGCATATAAACCCTTTTCATAAACGTAAAGCTAGCTTTCCTGCTATGCAGTTTGCCCAACTAATGGCGGCTAGTCACTCACTACAAACAGCGTGTTCAATCGTAGTTTGCTTTCGCTATGGCGCGAAATATGTAGACTCGGCTCTCTTAACATAAACACGCGTAATAGACAAGCCTCAGCACGTGCAACTAGGACAACGCCTCCACTTGAAGCGCGGCAGGTGCCGCCATTACTTGGGCCAATATGCAGCGCAGGGAAGCGCACTTGCGGATTATGAAAAGGGTGTCAAACTCAGATGAAGTGGGAAAGCTCCACGCAGACTTATCCTTACTCCTTACTTTGATAATAAACGTTATCTCTCTCTCTCTCTCCACGTACACGTACGTGACCTTACATTGGTTCAGTGGAATTCGGCAGACATCATTGGAGTTGACGTCGAGCTAAAACTGTCCACTCGCAGTTGGAGCGATGCGGGGATTGTATCGGTTTCGCTGAGCCAAAGGCGGCAGCGGAGGCGGCAGGAAATGATGCTGTAGCCTTGAGCCGACGGTAAAATAAACAAAAGCCGTTATTTCTGCACGCTCAAGAATAGAAGCTCACCGATCGCTTCCACACGGCAACCGTCGGTGGCGTTGCTGACACTGCTCAAAACGTCTTTGGATCGAATCGTGACCGTGGTGATCGTATTTCGATAGCATTTCGATGCAACACACATTTCTGTGCTTTCCTTTGAGTTTTATTTTGGTGCTCGTACTCCAAAGCATCGTTGCTGAATCAGTAACGGGAACCTACCATATCCATTGGGTGCTCAATCATCCTTGTTACGTACTTTTTATTTAGTTATGTTCTAGTCGTTTCTTTGTTGCTATGCAAATAGTCCCCCTCTATCCTCCCTCTCTCTCCCCCCTTTTTTTTCGTTCTGTTCCTGCCATTGCTGCTCACCACCGTTCAGGTTTCAGCAGCTACCCGCCACGGTGGTCTAGTGGTTATGGAGCTCGACTGCTGACCCTCATGTTGCGGGATCGAATCCCAGGCACGGCGGCCGCTTTTTCGATGGAGGCGAAAATGCTAGAGACCCGTGTACTTAGATTTAGGTGCACTTTAAAGAACCCCAGCTGGTGAATATTTCCGGAGCCCTTCACTACGGCGTCTCTCATAATCATATCGTGTTTTTCGGACGTTAAACCCCAAACAATTATAAGTAGGCATTCATAGTGCAATAGCGCAAAAAACACAGGGACACAGGCAATCACAATGCGTTCAGCAGTGTTCTTTTCTTTCTTTCCTTTTGTGTAAAACTATTGGACAAGTAAACGACCATTTACTACTGCTGCTTCTTTAGGAAAGAAGCGGGCACTGCTTCATTACTGAGCGTCACGTAATTACCGAATACATTTCCGTTTACCGAGACTCCATGTTTATCGCGGGGTCGTGTGTCTGAACGGTAAATTTGTAGTAGCGGAGGAATCAGAATTTCCCTCCCTCGTATACGGACCAATCGGTAGATTCAGACGTGGTGACGTCACATTCACGAGCCTGTGGGCGTGTAGTGTCGTCCGAACAAGGAAACCGGAGAGCCCGAAAAAATGCATGTAGTTGTTTTTTGAGTTACCATACTTTTAGTTTATGGGCAACTTCGCGATACAGATACCGGAACCCCCATCTATACTCCTAATCAGGCTCTGGTTAAATGCTGGCTATATCCAGGAAACCAGACAAAATATGCCAGGTTTCCTCGCCATATCTAGCGCTTTACACGGGATCTCATTAAAAGTGTACAACTCTCGCACGTTAGAGCCGAGAGGTTGAATTAAAGGTTAAATACTTTGTCTGTGAGTAGAGGGTAGTCCATCTCACCTTTCATTATGCAAAGTATTCTTTGGTTTTTGCTAGTGAAACGTATCGTGGCTGCTTATCGTTACCGCTGAATATCCTGTTCAAGAAACGAACTGCTAGGTTATGGCTTGTTCTGTATTGCTGTTATTGGGTATTAGCGCAATAAAAGGACACGGATAGATGCCTGTCTTTGTCTTATGTTCCTTTCTTTTTGTGCGTTCGTGTTCTTTTCGTTTGTTGCGCTAGTTTCCTGCATTAGTATCGCATTCTTTCGCTCGCAGTGAAATTGCGGTACATGTGCAATTAGCGAATAAACACTAGTGGTGCATTTCAATCGGTGCGAAAATGATACGCGAAGAAGAGATGACATTGTACGCGACTGCAATTACGAAAATAATTTCGAACCTTGAGTTGCGAGATACGTGAAATAGTCATAACTTCCGGAGTCTCGCGTGCCAAAACGTCAATATGATTATGAGTGGAAGACTGCGGTGTAATTTTCACCGCTGGCGTTCAAGCTTAATGTGTTCCTAAGACTTAGTACACGACTGTTGCTGCTTTTCGCCCCCCATCGAAACGTGGCCGCCGTGCGTAAGGCTGGTGCTACCAGCGTCCTCAAGCTTAACAGTGCGTCTCCTCGCCTACCAAGCTACCACGGCAGTCTAGCTGAGCGAAAGCTGAAAACGAGGAAGGTCGATGGGACCAGAATACAACTGTCAGGAGTACGTAGACCACAGGCCGTTACGTAACACGCATATTTGCTCGGTCAGCGGAAAGGCGAAAGTTTGAACGGACATATCACCTTGTTGTTCGCAGAATCTCTTATCTACAATCTTCTTACTTAGAAGTCAAGGTTTTAGCTAGAAGCCCCTTATTTTAAAAAAATGCAGTGGCAATTAGCTCGGCTATGCCAGGATATACGTAGCGTTAGCAAAGGTTCAGCTGATTATCCTTAGCTTTCCAGATTGTCTAGGATTATTAGCCTTCTTCTGTTCATTCTTCGTACGCTGAACTGCTAATTGCCAGGCAACTACTTCGGGATCCGATGGGATAAGCTTCTCGGCTCTTCTGCGCCGTCGAGCCGAATTTGGGCTTTCTTTCTCCATGGCGTTACCCACCTGCAAACGCCAGTTAGAGGCGCTATCAAGCGGCTCCAGCACAGTGTCGGACGGTGACTGCACCGCGAAGGCAAATAGCTGCGCGCGCGCTGGCGCCAATACGTCTGCCAAGGCTACGACGTCAGTCCTCTGGAAAGCGCAGACCGGCGGCGGCGAGTCGCGCGCGGCGGTGGCGGAGTCTGCGCGCGCGCTGGCGCCAGTTTGTCTGCCGCGGCGACGACGCCACTCCTCGCGAACGCGCAGACAAACAGCGGCGAGCCGCGCGCGGCGGTGGCGGAGAGCGCGTGAGATGCCGGCTCCGGACAGCCAGCTGTGTAACATCACTGATCCTCGCGCATGCGCAGCACGGCTCATGACGATCCACGCAAAATCGGCTCCGGCTAGGCAAGTGTAGCTAACGCTACAAAATCTACCTCTCATGTAGAAATGTCGTGAGCGGGACACCTGTTGCGCAATCTATCTCCAACGCTGCGTAAGGACATCTTTCAGCTTAGTCGACATTGTTAATGAGCATGAAGGGCGCTGCGAAAAATATAATGAAAAAAAAATAAAATAAGGAAGAAATTTTCTTTCGGCCCTCTTCTTATCTTTCGCAATGCACTGCTTATCAAATATGTGATCCGATCTGTGGCAGGATACTTCGGCCACTTTTCGAAAAATTTCTTAGTAAAAATTATAGCGCCCACCGCCATCTGCTACTTTTGTGTGTTTGGACGGCTCTCTGTAGTTGTATTACAAGGAAATGTCCCGTATAGCGAAATACAGCGTTAAAGCGAAAGTAATCCTGTCAGCCGGCTCGCTGGTCAATTTCAGCCGTCTTTTTTTTAAGCCGTCTCCTTAAGCCGGATATCTAGTACTTGAAACAATCAGGATGCATAAGTGATGCAGGCTATGGCGCACTTGCCAAGTCTTCCGAGGGTTAACTGCTTATAAGCGCGACGCTAAGAGGCCGTGCGCCGTCAATATTCAATCGTATTCGCGGAGTGCTGACAAGCTGCTTCGTGAGTCGGCATTATATAGACGCGAGATTACATTTACGACACAGTTGTTCTAAGCCTTTGTGGACCTCTTGGCCTGCTGATAGGTCATTGAGAAGTCGTCTTGGAGTCCACTTTGTAAACCTTAATAAGTAATCGCAGCGGGGCGAGCTAGACCACGTAGTCGGGACGAAGGCAGCAAGATTATAAGCTTAAGCCTTTGATGCGTCACTCTCACTTGTAATGATGTAAAAAAGGAAAAAAAGACAGACTTTATTCATATCTACAGCGCCTAAATAACTTATTGCGACAGCAACATTACCTGGCGGTGAAATCCGTGATCGCGTTAGGACTGTGTTTAAGCCCAGCGTTAGCAACCAGAATCTTATCTGTTCTTGCGCTGGCAAACATGGCGTTCGACAGAAACGGACCAACGCAGCTTAGCACCCTCACTGCATATATATATATATATATATATATATATATATATATATATATATATATATATATATATATATATATATATATGCCACCAGCGATAACGCTGGAATCGTCGATGCCACATGTAAAAATGCCGACGCGCTTTCCTGTTTATCAGATTACCGCCGGCCCATGACTGTGATTGCCGCTATGAGTGCACAGCGTGTATTGCTTGTACTTTGACATTTCATGTCCTGAGCACAAGTTCGCCCAACACAGAATATTGTCTTCCCTTTAATAGCGCTTTAGAAGCGGCTACGCTTTCTTCACCGGCACGACCACGTGACTATATATATGTATACGATAGCTTTTGTCTCTCTAAATGACTGTAACCGGTGTCTATTGCGCTCGTAAACATATATGAAAGTCACAAGAAAGAGACATCATTTAAAGGTGGAAATAATTCGCTCACATAAGAACAGGGTAGTTAAAGGTAAATTTGCTGAGGACAAAATAGAATTTAGATAATGCATCTCGAGTTAAGATACTGACACCAAGAAAATTTATTTGATGGCAAAGCAACGATTCACGTCGGTGTGTGGGAGAGAATATTCGGGGCAGTTCACATTAATCCATTTATGCAGAGCGGTGTTTTTAAGCTTCGTTTTTATAAGCGTAATAAATCACCGGGAAGAAATGAAAAAAAAAAAGTTTATAGTTGCATCTTTGCCACAAGAACAACAAACCGCTAGGGAAGTTGCCGAGCCAGCCGCGCGCACGCTTAGATAAAAAAAAAAAAGATTAAATATGACACGAGACAGCGTCGCCAGTAGTAATCGTTACTTGAAGTCTCTTGTATGGGTTCAAGTATTTTTCGGGGGTCTGATTTGCTGGCTGAGATCCGGGCGATTCCTTAACAACGGCAGAGAGTATTCTCTTGCAATCATTCACGTCCGAAATGTGACTGATATCTTGAAAGATGAAGCGCGTTAAACTTGAATGGCGCCGGAGGTAGGCAAGGCTGTTAACACACGCTCGCGCTAACGAACTTCTTCATGCCGGAAGAAGGGGCGGAAATGTGTAATCTCTCGACCTTTGCTGCAAATGTATTTTTGGCTGTTTACGTAGTCACTCGAGGGAGCGCCTAATTAAACGCAGCTTAACGCGCGTCGTTTGCTTCGAAGTTCTTCGTTCCAGTAAGCCGAGAGCAGACTAATTAACTGCGGCGGTAACAGTGTAAATTGATTGCCCCATCGTCATTGAAATCGCTACGTTGGAATACCAACATGGCGGGGGCGCGCAGTTTGTGACGTCATGTTAATGTTACGAGTACGTCGTACAAAAGTTCCTTCCTTATTCACGCGCATAAGCCAATAACGTTCGGGCCGTGTCGTTGTCACATTGAAGCAGATTAACAGCAACGTGATTGATACCGCCGCCATGTTGGTGTACCAGTACGTTTAGAAGCTGCGTCTCCGTGACGCCACACAAAAGCTAGTGAGAGTAACTGGTTGATTCGCTGTTCGGGGCGTGTTTGTTAAAACAGTGTTTCTCTTTCGTTATCGAAGGTCGAGCAAGTCTAACCAGTGAAAACACGCGCTTATTATGTTGCTTTGTGGCCTTGCTGGCAACCTTCAGGGTTTGTTAGCTTTAATGTTATTTTTAATATTTAGAGAGCAGCTATAAGGCGCCGGCTCCTGCGTTGGACGTCGTTCCATTGTTGGCCCTTGCCGCAGTGCGTTTCTCGTGCTCCTCGAGGCACGAGACGTTCTCCTTTTGCGGAGACCGGCTGCATTACTCTGGACCCTGCGCCACCAAAACCGAAAATAAAAATAAATAAATAAGAACAACGGAAATAGAAAGACATATCAGGAACAGTACATTAAAAATAAGCTAAATATATTGCGTTGTATGCAATTGCTGTTCGCACCGGTGAAGCGGAAAATAAAAACGAAATAAAAAATAGCAAGGAATGAGAAAACTAAACTAAAGAAATAACAAGAATGAGAATAAATCTCTTAGAAATTAATAAAAGCTAAAAATAAGGAGTAGTCCTGAACTGTACGTACATAAAAGCCACTTTCAAAGTCCTTGCCTTAATATATCGCCAAGTAAAAACACGCGTCTGACATCACGCATTATGAAGTATCGTCATCGTCGTTAATGTTTTTTTTCTGTATTTGGACTTCCTGAACGCCCGCCATGACCCGTGGTACATTAGCACGTTTGATTTACCACGATTACATACAATTTCCCGTAATTATAAAAAAAAAGAGTACAAAAATTTGCTCCATGGAATACAATAAATTGGATCTGGTTTTCAAAGGGTCCATAGTACGAGAACAGTTGACAATAGCTCACCGTGGTAACAAAGTGGCTTCGGTGTCGCACTGCTAAGCTCGAGGTCGCGGGTTCGGTTTCCTGCCATGACGACCGCATTACAACAGGACCGAAATGCAAAAGCAGCCGTGTACATAGATTTAGATGCGCGTTAAAGAACCACAGGGGATCCAAATAAGCCAGGAACGCCCAGCAACAGCGTACGACGTAATCATGTCGTGGTTTTGGCACTTAAAAATCTAGAAAAAAAAACCTATTACTTGAAGCAGCCTTATCTTACTCAGCTTTACGTCTACTATCACCGGGGTCTCTTCTCTCATCTCCATTTCTACTTCTGCTGTTGAAGGCACTAAACCTTATGAGCGGGTTTCTGAATGGGTGCCCTAACCCGTAATAAATAAGAGTAAACAAACTTTACGCCTTCGAATGTCAAAGTTGCGGTCCCGAACAACAAATGGCAAGATAAAGCTCGCTGTCCTGTGCAGTAGCTTGTCACCCCCTCGGCAAACGTATCTCGCCGGAAACTTCCTGAGCCAAGACCAAATTCGGGGTACCGTGATCCCTATAGGAAACGGCCAACCGAGTTAGTTACTATGAGCATAGCGCTAGTCGCGCTAACGTGAACTGTGAACGCTGCTTTGGGCGTTCTTTCTTTCCGCGGATTGTGGAAAAAAAGAAGGAACTTTACCGGAAGTAATTGGGCCCGAATCGAATTGGCGTAGCTGTGGTATGTCAAGTATCGTTGACCAAACGTGTGTGGACAGGATCACCACACTAACGCTGGGGAAGGATTTAAGAAAGGCTACCGTGGGGGTTTACGTAATTTGGAAGCTTCTTCTGAGTAAACAAGATCTTCGATGGCAGGACGCCTGCTCTGTGCGCGCAGTGTGCTTCGAGAAGAGAGATTGGAGGCGGAGGGGGCGGGGGGGGGGAGGAGATGAAGGAGTGAGCGTGGGCAAACATGTGAGGCATTCAGTATTGACCAGTAGCGCAACTTATGGCGGTACTTGCGTGGCCCGTACTGGCTAGTCGCAAATTATTGACGCTGAATGACGCTGATGCAAATGAGCCTCATTTAACATGCAAACGACCTTCGCGGGAATGCCTCCCATTTCTAGTTTCGAGAACCGAGAAAGTTTCGGAAGAAGTGCTGATTGTTGGGGACGCAGCGCGAACGGCTTGCAATTGTCTCTGCCTTTTGGAGAAGAATGACGTGTATTTCCGTACTGTTTACATGTGCATGGTGCCGTCATCCGGGGCAGGAGAATGTGTTGAATGAGTGTCACTGTGCCGCGGCTATGAGTGGAAATAGGCGACTTGTGGGCGCAAGAACGCATCTATTCACTGGAACGAAAAAACATATGCTGTGGCGGCTAGGATTTTCGAATTTTGGACAAGGTTTCAAATCTAACCTTCACATTGCGCCCTCCGCGAAATTTCTCACCCCGTAAACTCCCCAAAATTGTGCACTCAACGTAATATACTCACTGTCGCCGTTTTTTAAATAATTCATTTGTATTATGAAAATACTTTTTTTTTTGTCTTTTCATTTAGCAACTCACTGCCTCTTTTGCGTCTCCATATATCTGTCTTTACATATTCTGCACAACTCTGACGCGAGGTCCCCTGTACGATCCATAGACCATGGTACAGCCGTTCTTATGCCAGTATAATTCCGCACGTAACCTTGTTGTATGCAATAAAGTGAAACTAAAAGCTGAGACGTGAAAATGTAAGCTGAATTGAAGATAAATAACTGAACAGGAAAACCTGCTTACTATATGCTTAGCCGGTTCCCGGCAATAGCGCATCAGTAGTAACGCGGCAGATTAGCCAGCGGCAGTTTTAAAGGTGGTAATTTCGAGCGAAATCCCTGGAACACCTACCGCACTGGGATGCCTGAACGCGATGAATGGAATAATCTACTACGTGTACCACTGACTACGATCTGTCCGCATAAAGCGCCCATTGTGAAACGCGTATTGACAGACTGTTCGCTACAGCCGATGCTTCGTTTGCGAACAGCGAAATGGTGCAGCAGTTGGACCGTTGGCTGCGTCTCTGCTTATACACTCTAAGACAAAATCGAGTATTTGAGGGGTATTTCTGCCACACAACAATAATCGTCATCTGGCTTGCTCGCGTTTCCTTTCTTGAAAACCCAGCTCTCGTCACTTTCCTGTCAAGAATGCTATGTCACGCTGATAACGCGCGCGCCGTTCGTGACCGGGAAGTGCCGCGACCGCGGTGATAACGCGAGTAAAGCACGCGAGGTGGATGACGATTGTTGTTGTGTGGCAGAAACACTCCCAAAATACTCGATTTTGTCTTAGAGTGTATGGTTCAACGATAGAGCTATACTCACAGAGAAAAGTCGTTACCAGAGCCATTGGCTGCGTGTCTGCATGTGTGATTGAACAACTCAACGACAGAGCTACTCACTGAGTCGATAACCAGGGCCCGTATTCGCAGAGATGTCTTGCACTAGGATTTTTCGCAGGGATATTTTCGCCACTCTTGATGCTGGACATGTTTCGCTAGTGCACCAGGTTGCCCAATGGCGGACAGTACTTACGAAAGAGAAACTTTGGGAACGTTCGTCCGGTTCTTGGGGCAGAGTAATTTCCTGGGTTGCGATAAAAGAATGCATCGTCATTTGTTAGCCTCAAAAGTGCTTTGTCATTTAAAGCAAAAGCATTCGCGATTAGGAGAAGTTCACCGTTTGCCTTTCCTCATAGGCGTGCGCAGGGTTCCCCATAGGGGGGGGGGGGAGAGTTTCATCGCAGACAATGCACGGGACAGATTTTGCTCCTCCGCTGCCCCCCTCCCCTACTTTCCCCATGCGCACGCCTATGAATTTCATTATGAAAGGGTGAGAGCCGTGCTGTTGCATTGCACCTTGCCCTTAAACATCTCCATGTGAGCTGTTTGTATTAGTTTTATTACTGTCTTTTAGGGGCGAAGCTCCTTAAAGCGGCACCCGTTCGTCCCTCGTAGTAGTGCGTAACCAGTCGTAAAGCTAGTACCAGATCTTGACCTCCAAGGTAGTGCCGGTGGGAGATTTTTCCTGTGCGTTGGTGAACAATAAAAAATTCGCAGCGTGCGCGTTAACTAAAAGCCGAATTCTTCTGTCTCTCATTCCCCATTAGCAGTCATTGGCATGTTCAAGTAGGAAACGTTGGTAGAAGTAGAAGTGTAAGTGTTAGCTAAAAGCCAACTTCTTCTGTCTCTCATTCCCATTAGCAGCCATTGTTTACCT
>NW_023615336.1:0-59081 GCF_013339695.2 Rhipicephalus sanguineus
GAAACACCATCGAAAGCAACAGTTTCGCTGCAGATAGTGTTTCGATTCTGGAAGAATGCTGGGTAGATATGCTGTACATTTCTTTGCTGAACTTGAGAAATGGTGTGCATATTTAACTGTTTGTATTCTCACTTTAAGTATACCCTTCCTCAGACTCTGTCCTGCCATGATATACCCGCGGGATTATTGGTCATAGCTCTTTGGTAGGCAAGCGCAATTACTTGAAAATACTAGACAGAAGTCGAAATCATGATGGCCGCCTTCGCTGTGCGAGAATGTTGCTTCCGCTGTAAAGGAGCTCAATGCCGAAGCAACCACAAAACTCCGGTGTCTCTATAGTATCTCCCTTGCAATTGCATTACTCCGCTTTACTATTTATGGCGCTGGCACCTAGCGACCTTATGTTCCTTGCGGAGCACCCCAGATTCATCACTTGGGTGACGTCGTCCATAGATACTAAAAAACCCACGACAAAAATAAAAACACCATAAAAGGGGTGCTAGGGGTGAGTATATATATATATATATATATATATATATATATATATATATATATATGTATGTGTGTGTGTGTGTGTGTGTGTGTGTGTGTGTGTGTGGTGTGTGTGTGTGTGTGTGTGTGTGATATAGGAGCATAAGAGTTTATCAATGAAAAGGACCAAATAGCTGTCAGTATAATTAATTAAAATTAATAATGTTACCGGTGCGCGTCGAAAGTACAGAAACGGACAGATTGGTTCACCCTAAGTGAGGTAATTTACGTTTGGTGGGTATACGTAGTACCCAGGTGCATGACTACGTAGCAGACGGGTAATAGTTAATGAACAACGATTAAAAGCCTAATTACACTGTCAAAAGCCCAAGGCATGGCTCCCAATAAAATGAGGAGAACGGTATTTTCGGTGTTGGCACATCACCAACAGTTCACTCATCAACTGACTCTTTGCTACACACTAGTGCATCATTTCAGCAGAATATGGGAGAAAGGTTGACGCCACTGCGTAGTGTGCGCCGCGCCTCCCTCTCGCAACGACCACTCATGAGAGGTCTTTTTTCTAATTGAATTTCTAATTATTTCTAAAGAATTTTTCTAATTGGTAAAAATGGTTGCCACATATATCCATGAAAAGTACTAGTTTATGGCTACGCGGCAAGTTTGATGAGTAGGTGATTTCGGCGACGTGGCGGGGCAGGCCGTTCCTTTCAGCCGATGATCAGCTAAAGAAAGATGCAGGAAAGTTTGCAGTACGTCTGCCTCACGGAGCTCCGTGGTCTGCGTCAAGGAGGTTAATGGTCTGCGTGGACTGTTCACGACATCACACGGCCGTTTGTCGATATTTTGTCATCAATGATCAACAAATGTATCGAAATCAAAATTTAGAGAGATATTATGTAAAAGTATATGGAGTAAGATTGAGGAATTTTTTCGTGACGAATTTATGTTTAAATTTATCACGAAGCTAAGCAGATATATTGGCGAAATCAAAGTATTAGCTTGAGCGATCACGGAGGCTCTGTAAGGTGACGTGGCACTGGCACTCCTGCAAGAATGCGACATGTGACTGTGAACAGACTCTCAGAAGCAGTGATGTTCCGTGCAGAGAATTTTCCCTTTTACAGGGAATTTTCGACCCTCATTTTAGACGAAAGGGGAAAAGGGAATCTTCGCGATTTTGCAGGGAATTTCAGGGACGGAAAAAATTCTTTGTATTGTTCAAAACACTTCGGTTACGAGGCGCCTTCGGATTCTCAAATCGTTTCCGGCGCATTCAGCCAATTCAGCACGCAAAATCTTAGCCTTTGATATTCGTTCTATTTATTTACACGGAGCGTCTTTTTGTTCACTCCGGGCGTTAGACTGAAAACCCACATGTTCACAATGCATTTACAGCACATGAGCGTAGATCTCGGCGCTAATGTGCTGTTATAACATCATATATATAACATTATACTACTGTCTTTGTGCAGGGAAATATGCGGGGATTTTTGGCGATGCATGCGGGGGAAAATGCTTGAAATAGGGAATTTTCGTGCCTCGGAAAGGTTATTCTTCGGTGCGGGACGGAACATCACTGCTCAAAAGATCGCTCTGTGACGTCCCTGCGTGTTGCACGTTAAGGGCGTCCATCAGTCAGAGACATGGCGCCCGTCCGTCGCGTGTCGCCTTTGAAGGCACTTGTCTTCGACGTTGTTGTCCCTACGGGCACTAGTCCCGAGACCGTCGTTGATGCGACGGCCTCAGTAGCATCAGGGAGCTCAAAACATTCAGGTCACCGTTAAGAGCATGGCATCCATGTATCCATGAGCATGGATCGGCGGCGAGCGTGTTCAAGTCACCCCAGTTGGCCCACAAGTGACCAACGTCGCCTGCCTCTTCCTGCCACCGTTCATCTAAAACGAAGCTGTTGTCCAGGCGTTGTCTCCATATGGTAAGTTGCTCACTGTCACCAGCGGTTTGATGAGTGCGCGGCGAGGCGTACTCACTGGAAAGCGCTTTATTCGAATGGAGATGAACGAACGCCGCTAATGCTGTGCTGAACTACCTGCGCATCTCCGGTCATTGTGCCACGTTCGACTACCGAGGCCTCCAGCGTGTATGTCGAAGATGCGGCTCAAGGGACCATCTACGAGCCTAGTGCAGCCCAGTGCACAGCGCCGTATTGTGGTCGCTGCTGTGTGCATTGTCACGTCGGCGATGGATGTGACCACCCGTGCCGGAGCTGCGGGGACGGCCACCCCACTGTCGTTTGCCCTGTCCGCCGCTCTTACTCAGATGCTGCCGCTGGTAAATTCCCACCACTGAAACCGGCGTCAGTACCGGCTCGAGGGACGTGGAGGAGGTCACGGACGCTGTGCTGGCATCACCTCTTCAAGTTCCCTCGAACAGCGCCTCGAACGAAGCGCAAGATGAAGACTCGATTGCCGATGCGACGCCACGTGCGTCGACATCTTCCCGCATGCAAATTAATAGTGTTAGGTGCGCGTCGAAGCTACAGAAACGGACAGATTGGTTCACCCTAAGTGAGGTAATTTACGTTTGGTGGGTATACGTAGTATCCAGGTGCATGACTACGAAGCGCATGCAGGAAGCATGCGCTTCGAAAGACGCAGCGCGCCGTCCTGATAACGACGTCGGCGTTCCTTCTCCTACGCCTTCTGATGCTAGGTGTACAAATGAGCCCAGTTCTCGGGCTGCTGCTGTTGGCGTTACCCCTACGACACCTGTTTTACAGAACGATAGTGCGTGTTCATCGAATGCTTAGGAGAATATCGCAACCTCCTCCCTTGCTGCAACTCCGACCACTTCGACGCCGCGTCGTACACGTAAAAAATCGCCCGCACGAAAGGTGCTTTACACCGGCCCGCCGAGACGTGGGCAGTGCTGCTACCATTGGGGGCGTGGGTCCAAGCTTACCGGCGGCTCAGCCTCTACCTCCACAGGACACGTCTTCAGAAGAAAGCTTCAGCCTGGGACTGGATAGTAGCATCGGACTGTCTAGCGTTGGCGAATTCGACGTCAAAATGGAAGCTGCACGTGAAATCAAGCGAGGGCATACTTCCACCTCTTGCTCAGATGAAGTCAGCGACGGCCGTGCCGAATCCCAATGGCCCAAAAAACCTCGACCTTCTTCAGGAGGGTCGAACTGTGCGTCGTGACGTGGTTAAGAAAGTGTCCCCTTGACACTTTCCGGGACACCGTCTAGAACTAGGCGTCTAGGTTAGTCTTTACTTTTCATTATGGCTTCTGCACTTAATATTATTTCATTGAACGTTCAAGGTTCTCGCAGTGCGGCAAAGCAGGCGGAAGTGATTAATGTAAGCCCGTGCTGCAAATTGCACATGGCGACGTCACTATGACATCACAAATTTTGGTGACCTGTGACATCATGACGACGTCATAGGGTGATGTCATCACATGGTGATTTTTAACACGAAAGTGTTTTATGTCGGGGTCCACCAAGACTTCAGTGACGTATTTCCGTCACGGAAATGATGTCGAAAAAATTTACACTATCAGATGGCAAAGAAAAAAAGGTTCCGTCAACGGGCATCGAACCCACGACCGCTCGGTCCGCAACAAGAGATGCCGGGCACGCATTCCACTGCGCCACAGTCACAGACTCTAGAGGCTTTACAAACGAACCTTTTATATCTACCACTCTCCCGGTCGGCGGAGTGGTGTTGCCCTCTGGGAACGGTAAGGTAAAGTAACTCGTCATTACTGTGGCCTCCGCGATTAGCACCTGCAACGCGTTACACATCCGTCCCATTCGGCGCGTTTTCAATAAAGTTCAATTTTATCAATGCCTTAACACACCGCGAGGTGACAACCTTAGCGCAAGCGTCGTAAAAGCGTCGGCCTCGCTCATAGCATCCCGCTAATCCAAACCAAAAATAGCTCTGCGACGCGCGCCTGCCTCATCTGGCTGTAACACCGCGTTCCACGCTCACGCGCTCGCTCCGAGAAAAATCGCGGCCGGGCTACCGGGGCGGCACAACGCGCTTTGCGTTTCCCTTTAGTCCGGCCGTGGTGTTCAATCACATTTTAACAGGCCGCGTGATGGCGACCAAGTTCTGCGTCCAATATGCGACTCTGTTCTGGCTTTCACTACTCGTTCTCTGATTACGCTTTCAGCGTTAACTACTACAGCTACCACAAGGGTTTGTTTAATCATTTAACATGGACGTTAGTCGGCGGGATGGAGATGTACTACCAATCATCAAAGTGGGTTCATACACGTTAAACGGCGCCATTAGCTGCCAATCATCAATATACATTGTACAAACTCTCTTATATCAATGTACAGTAAACATTCAGTTACTTCTGTAAGGGCACGCTTTACTTTCGTGTTATTCCGATTCCTATGACGGAGGGATCAACCATGTTTTTTTTTTTTTATCACTCGTGTTGACGCCGACGCCGACGGTTACTTTTTGTGTTTGACGAAGTATCTAAGGCTTTCGCTATAAAACACTTTGATTTTGTGTATCTGGGATAGACTCGTCGATGCATGATCTCTTGCTCCGGAGGGCACGAGAATGGGTCACCGAGCACAGTGTCACAGAGAAATAAAAATTAAATTCGCAGTTTTGCCGCATGAGCGAAGCAATGAATACGACAGCAACAAATTGGAATGTTATACGAAGTAAGGCTAGCACCCTGTAGCATCCGACCTGGCGTAACTCTACAAAACGCTAGCGTAAGGGAATACTGCCGCTCCAGCGAGCGAAGCGATATTTAACAACGGAGCTGTTTATGCCAGCCGTTGGTTGTAATCCACCCCCAGAAAATTATCATCATGAACCGGCACGCGCTATGTACGTCCTGTTCTTCCTGGTCATTTTCTTCATCTCCTGCTTCGCTCACAGAACACGTGCGCCTATTTGTCCGGCGCGCGATTCTGATAACTCTGATGGATGAGAGAACGAGTACACAGAGTGAGTGAATAAGCTTTATTACAAGATCTGGCATGCTTGTGGTCCGGGCAAGACCGCACAGGTAGACGCAAGGAGACCTTGTCTCCCTATAGCCTCCCTGCCTGCTGGATAGCCCATTTTTGGTCTTCGACCTCCGAGCTGAGCAGCGCTAGCCGCCATCGCTACCGGAGGGCCTCAGGAGAACTCATTGATAGGTTGGGATATTCCCACAGTATATGTTTATACGAAACCCTTTCTGTAGTGCATAGTCTGCATTTGTTGTCCGGGTGGCTCCTGTGGAGGTGCACAGGGTTCGGGTAGGAGTTTGCTTGTAGCTGTCGGTATTCAGACGCTTGTTTCATGTCCAGACTCGGGTGAAGTGCGGTGAAGACGCGCCTTGCCTCTATGTATAGTGTTGTGTGTATTCTGTGTAGCATGTAAATCTGTCTGTGTGGTACGTTGGCGGCGCCAGGGATGTTCACCGAGGCGGTCCGTTCGGGTGGCGCGGCGGTTTAATTCTCGCGACAACTCGTGGGCCATCTCTTTCGGATTGGAGCTACTAGTCTCTGTGTGCGTCGGGAACCATATTAGGTATTTGGGTTCATCCACTTCGTTTAGTTCTTGGCTATTAACGAGGATCCTGAAAACTTGTTGTGAAATCCGTCCTTGCGTGAAATTTCTGATAGCTACTTGCGAGTCAGTATGAATTTGTGTTTTTTGGAGGTGACAGCCATGGCTATGGCTACCACCTCAGCCTCCTCTATCTTGCTGGTTGTGACAGTACACACGTTAATACACATTTCCAACGTGTCAATCGCGACAGCAGTGTGGGCCTTGTGTTCAGGGTATGGGCAAGCATCTACGAAAACAGACTCACTGTTTGCGCCTTGTCTTCTGCGGTCCGCGTTGGTGATGGGGGCCATGTTTTTCGGTATCGGGTTAGTGACCATCTTAGCTCTGGTTGTATTGGGGATGTCATGTTTGGTCCCATGTTGTGCATGGTACATGATTACTAATTTGGCCGTTATATTTATTCCCGTTTCGGTTGTAGTGAGCCGTTCAAGCTGGGATAAGCGTTGAGCTTCCGCTATCTCTTCAAGTGTATTATGTATTCCTAGCTGAAGAAGTAGGTCTGTGCTCGCATACTCTGGCATTCCCATCGCTTGTTTGTAGACCTTCCGGATGAGCGCATTTATTTTGTTGGTTTCTGCTTTTTGCCAGTTGTGGTATGCTGCTACGTATACGTTATGTGCTTTATTACGAAGGCCTGTATTAGACGGACGACGTGGGCTTCTTTCATGCCTTGGTGTTATTTGTGACCCTGAGAACGAGTCTCATTGCATTCATGGCCTTGGCATTTAGCCTGCGTATGACCTCCCTGTTGGTGCCGTTCGCCTTGATGACTAATCCGAGTACACGTATTTTGGGAACTATCGGTATGGTTGTGCCTCCCTGTGTATGAATCCTAATTTCCTCGTATTGCAGCTTGTTTTCCTGTGACTTGGGTGGTCTGCCTCTAATTGCTGGCCTGTAGAGAAGACAGATTCCTCCGGTGAGCATCTGGGTCCTGTACCTTCCAGGTATCGCTCAACTGTTCCTATTGCTTCCCGGAGTCTCTGTTCTATGTAGCCGTCGCTGCCATCACTGACCCATATTGTAATGTCGTCCGCGTATATAGAGTGATTAATTCCTGGCATTGTATCTAGCTCCTTCGGTAGTCCCAATCATGATTAGATTAAAGAGCATTGAGGATATTACGGAGCCCTGTGGTGTGCCTATGCAGCCCAGTTCTTGGAGATCAGATGTAAGGCCTCCTAAGCTGATTCTCGTTTTCCTGTTGGTTAGGAAGTTCCTGACGTAATTATAGGCTCGCTCACCCATGTTTAAGCTCGATAGAGAAAAATAAAGAGAGAAAGAGACAGAAAGAGATAGAAAGAAAGAGAAAGAGAGAAATTCCTTGGAGAAAAAACGCCAGGCCTGCGCGGAAAGCGCAGCGCAGTCACAGCGAAAGCTGGAAGAGCTGCATTTAGAGAGCCCGTTGTAACTCTCTTGGGGCTACTAATGCAGGTTCACTGGATTAGATCATTGGATCATTGGATTAAACTTAACACCTTCAGATTTACTATCGCTAGGTGCACTTACCCTTGGGCACAGCAACGGGAAAGTATGCGAGGCCGTTCAAGATTTCATAACACAGACAGTGAGATTTACACAATAACCGCGGTTCCAAAGCTTATGTATTATTCATTTAATTCTTAGTCGGTAAGAATAGATTCGACCCCCTTTTTTATTTTCAAAATAATAATTCTGACAAAAAAGCCTTTTTGTTATAAAAAACGAGAAATTATTCTCTTTTCTAGCTTTTAAATCTTTTTTTCTGAGGGAACCCCATTCCATCCTGAATAATTTTTCCTATTTTGTTTTTGTTTTTCTTATTTCGTGCGATAGGGGTTACGGACACCGGTGGCGGCAGCGGCGGTGGACAACTACGACAACGGCAAAAACGGCCGTTTGTGTGATCTCATAACAGCTTTCGCTGTAAAAAAATTTCTTGATGAGGTGGGATTTAAACCCTTGTACCCACGATCCGCAGGCGACGATCGTAACCACTCGGCGATCCACGTACGCTAGGAGAGCATAACATAGTCTTCTATAGTATATTATAGCAAGGGGGTGGGAAACGAGAGTGAGGGATAGGAGGAGAGATGTTAAGGTGAAGAGTACGAAGGCTCAGGAACGACAGTAAATATTAATATCTGGTGTTTAACGTCCCAAAACCCCGATATGATTATGAGGGACACCGTAGTGGAGGGCTCCGGAAATTTCGACCACCTGGGATTCTTTAACGTGCACTTAAATCTAAGTACACGGGCCTCAAACATTTTCGCCTCCAACGAAAATGCAGCCGCCGCGGCCGGGATTCGATCCCGCGACCTTCGGGTCAGCAGTCGAGCGCCATAACCGCTAGACCACCGTGGCGAGGCACGAGAGTAAAGCATAGCATAGAAATAAATAGAAAGAGAAAATCAGGTAACGACTAGTCACACGACGTGTTCACGCCAAAACATCTTCAGATCACGTAAAATAGTCACGCGATATTCTCCCGTCAAAACCACGTCCAACCAAGTCAAGCTAGTAAACCACGTAAAATCCTGGCGCCGCCCGTGGTCCCATGCCTTCCTCGTGGAGCCTATATCTCTACACCAACTCTTGAGCCGCTAGCATTATCGCCGTCATTAAACGTGTGATCGATTCGCGCAGAAAGAAGAAAAAACAAAACAGGAGGTCCACCTCGATACGAGCAGCGGCTCGTTATCGGGGTTCCTCGCACCCACCGACTCGAACGGCGAACACCTTTATCGGGCTTCAGCGCCGTGCTGACCATGGTGTATGCATATAGGCATGTTCCCATCGCGAGGTTTGTCGTCACGACCACTTCGTACGTAAGATAAGGTGCGGCGCGATGTGGACTCGCGCCTCGAACGCCCGCGCCAATGACCCTCGCGGCGCTGATAGCGCCCCAGCGCCCGGGGCGCACCGGTGGAATCCTATATACTTCGCCCGCTCGAGCCACTCGACAGGGATCGCGTTTCTCTTCTCGTTGCAAGCACGCCTTCAGTGCGTGTTTCCGTCATGGTGCAAGCAGTGTTAGTGCAAGGAAACAATCACCCGCTTTTCTTCCTCGCCTCGAATGAGGGCCAGCACTATGGCCTTGTCTTGCTAAGCGCGAGGGCGCGGGTTCGATTCCCGAACGCGGCGACGGCACATAGGGGCGAAATTTAGAAACACCCGTATATCCAGATTTCTGTACACGCTATAGAACCGCAGTTGATCCGAATTCTTCCGGAGCTCACCACTACATGGCGTGCCTCATAATCGTATCATGGTTCTGGCACGTGAAAACCAATTCTCCATTGTCTGTCACCACCCTTCTGGTAGTTTTCATGCTCACGAGCAACGACAAATCAGTGTTGGAACATACACAAATTAGCGGTGGCCTTTTATCTATTAAACCTGCATAAAAACCTGTGCTAAGGCAAATGGAACTAATGCAGCGGACGTTAAGGATTAAGGTTTTTAACTTGGATACCGTCAAAGCAGCAGTATAGAGAATGGTAGGACTGATTAACGTCTGTTGCCGATAGTTACTGTCTGCCGTCTGTCGTGTTTTTTAGCGGGATCTGAAGTCTCAATTGCAGTGGTTATATGCGACTAGTTTTCACTAACGCGCACATCATATGTAACTCAGTACTCCATCCAATTGATGGAGGCTTCTAACGTGCGTTTATTATATATATATATATATATAATAAACGCACGTTAGAAGCCTCCATATATATAATATATATATATATATATATATATATATATATATATATATATATATATATATATATATATATATATATATATATATATATATATATATATATATGTATGTATATATATATATATGCGCGCGTGTGTGGTGTGTGTGTGTGTGTGTGTGTGTGTGTGTGTGTGTGTGTGTGTGTGTGTGTGTGTGTGTGTGTGTGTGTGTGTGTGTGTGTGTGTGTGACTTTAGAATGACAATAAATGTGGAGAGGTGTGAGCTTTCTCTTTGACGGCTAAGCTTCCTATGTAACCACGCGCAGCGATTGCCGCTTGCTCACCGAAACTTCGCTGGCACCATGACAGAGAGATGAATGCACCGGTTTCTTCGAATCCTATATGGGGGTCATGGTCAGCGAGCGGCGGCGCCGTATGCCGACGCGTTGCGGCTGATTGTGGCTTATCAGCCACCCCGCCCGAAAAAAAAAAGGAAAAAAAAGACCGCGACCATCTCAACCGTGAGACAAACAAATGTTCAAGAGGCTCTGTTTCGAATTTTGTCTCTATGTAGTGAAACAAAACCAGGTGCCATATCTAGCACTGATTGTTAAGAGTGTCCACCAAGAACAAGCCTGTTTAGACCATGATGATAAGTCACCGCTCTAGCTTTTAAGTGGCACGTGTACCGATGTGACACTCTTTGCTATCTTCCAGACCACCCTGTCAAGCACCGGTGCGATTTCTCCTAAAACTTTCATATATATGTGCACGTTATGGTGCAATCATGTAAATATTGTACGTAACTTTCGTTAATGTATTCCTCCGGGGTCGAACAATGTTTCAATATATAGCTTACTGAATCATAGGAATACAAATGTAGTGTTTATTAGCTATAAAAGCGGTGCCAGCACTGGAAAAGACGTTAACCTGACATGACGCCTGCATCATAGGAGTACATATGTAGCGCTTATTGCTTTATTATAAAATTAGATGGCCAGCACCCCAACCACAATTGATGTTGCACCGACATCACGCTTGCATAGGGTGTTTTTCCAAAGCAGTTTCCAGACCTGACATGGCTCTGTGGTAGAATACCTGACTGCCACGCAGAATTCTTGGTTTCGATTCCTGCTGAGATCCTGATTTCTATTATTTGCATTCATCGGGGCATGGCTGCAGGCTTCGGTTTTTACCAATATCTGTATTCGCCGTTCTTGAGTAGATATAAACTTTCAATCACCTCTGGCGCATACCCGTATAACACGGCCCGTGGTAAACGGGTATGTGCCACACGTGTTTGGAGGAAAGGGTTTGACGACGTATACGCCACAGGATTTTCACGTTATTCATGTCATGACCAGACAGTCATATTCGTCAAGTCCTCTTACTCTCCCACGCTAATTTTGGTCTACACCAAAATAAGGAGGCGATCACGAGAGCACCCAGACGTAGGCGGATAGATAGATAGATAGATAGATAGATAGATAGATAGATAGATAGATAGATAGATAGATAGATAGATAGATAGATAGATAGATAGATAGATAGATAGATAGATAGATAGATAGATAGATAGATAGATAGATAGATAGATAGATAGATAGATAGATAGATAGATAGATAGATAGATAGATAGAAACGCACAAAGTGCCAAAGATTCGCTAAGAAATGCTTCGCATTAAAAAAAAGTAACAATCATTTCATAACATCGTAAAAGAGTTCGCTCACGGGCCTAGAGCATATATTTTATTATAACTTTTTTTTTTGCAAATGCAGCAAGCGTAATTGAGACTGGTTCTGCACGTGGATGCAGAGAAAGACAATTTACTCATTCCCGTGCTTGTAAATTGGGTCTCCCCTGATAAAACTACATGCTTAATATGAAAGCCGATTACGAACAATTCACTGCTTATGAGTACTTGAAAGACGTGGCGCAAGGTTGCAACTGAGAAGAAACAAGAAGAGACAGAAAGAACGCCAAGTAACGTTGCACCAACTAGCCCAGCATAACGTACTGCTAAACTGTTTATGAGATTTTTATTGCAGATCAAGAGCACTTTATGAGTCGGGCCACCTGAGTACTTCCACTAAAGAAATCACTTTAGTGATGATTTTTAGGTGCCCGTCAAGTACGTTGTCACTTACACCAGAGATGGCAGAAGTACTCCTAAAAAGTAATTACGTTACATTACTAATTACTTCCCGTGATTTCCTAAAATGCCATTAAATTGCGTTACAAAGTACAGCTGGCCGAAAGTAAGGACATTACATTACTATTACTTTTGAAAAGTAGAGAAATTAGCTTGAAATTACGTTAACAAAGTTATTCAAGCAACGTTATTCAAGACTTCAAGCTCGGATGCGAAGCGGCTTTTCTGTGGGCCTGCCTCGTCTAAAAAATTGAGGTTGATCATTCAAAATAACCTTTCTTTATATTTCTTTCCTTTTTTGTCATTTTTTCAAATCACTGTCGCTGTCAGAGAAATCGCTATTGGAGTCGCTGGACGACTATGAAGTTTTCACTCATCGTTGTTTACGTGCATCATGTGGGACTTACAGCAGATGACAACTGCTGCTAGTACGTCGCGAGTTGCTGTCTCGCCGTGACGTCATGCTGTGTTTACACGTCACTGCGAAACCGCCCCTTCGATATCGAAACTAAAAGTGTCTTTTTAAAGTGGCGTTATTAAAAGCATATTCAATGCATTCCCAGGCACCACAATACTCTCTTCAGGGTTTTCGGCACCACTGTTTTTATTTAGAGCAACAATATAGTAATGACACGGGAATTCGTGTCAGTAGTCCTTAAAGGGGCACTGACAAATTTCGCGGCTCAGATAGCCTGCGGGATCGATTCTCGTGAACATGCGTATATCATCTACCAAATCTGAACAGCGGATACAGCTTGGAAGGTAATTTATATGATTTTTGAAGTTCGCGTGCCCGATCCTGCGTTATACGGCGCACCTCGCGACATTGACATCATAGAAAGTGACCTGAAGGGGCCCGAAAGCTTCCGCGACGTCACCACAGCGGCCAAGCTCCGAGATGCCCAGCTAAATCATGACGTCATAGTCGCCATTACCCTTTTGTCGCGCTTGCGCCAGCATGCTACTATTCGGCGGCTGCTCGCGAGTCCGTGCCCGCGGTCACCAGGTGAGGAGATGATGATGACGGCAGTGACATCGCGCTGCACATGCCGCATGCGAAAGACCATGCAGGCAGCGATGAAGTGCGTCACATTTCTGTGTGCTGTTTCACACACTAGATGGCGTTAGTTGCCCACGGTGGCTTGTCGTTCTCGTAGCTCTCCCAAACCGAAACTGAGACTGGTCGGTATCACCTCCGAAACGTTGTTCTCGTGGTCTTGACTGAGCGGCGTCTTCTGGTGGCTAAAATAGAACTACTCGCAAGGTGGCGCAGCGAACTCCCCCCCCTCCTTCTTAACAATTCGAAAACTATTGGATATTCGTTTTGCTTCTGCGAATATTCGATTCGTATATGATTCAGCCTCAGAAATCACTATTCGCGAACTCCTAAGTGATGATCGTTGTCGATGGTTTACAGTGGCGTAGGCAGAAATTTTTTTCGGGGATGGGGGGGAGGGGGCACGCCCTTGATCCGACGTAGGGTCCGGGCAGGTAAGTGGGGTCGAGTGTCATTTTGTACTGTGTATCCCATGGCAGAAAAAAAATCCGGGGGGGGGGGGGGGGGCACGGGACCGGTGTGCCTCCCCCCCCCCCTGGCTACGCAACTGGTTATTTATGCACACTTTATTTAATGAGACAATGAAAATGCTCGCCAAGTTAACCTCTATTGCTAAATCCCTCTTCCGCAACATTAACACGACCATTTCCTTTTTACCACGCGGTAAGGGCTGGCCTTAATTTTTCGTATTAGTAGTCAATGTTATTCCGTTAAACGAATGATAATGGGACCATTATCGAAATTATTATACGCTAAAATAATTTTGTGATACCAATTGGGGTTCCTATAGCTGTGCCATTCATTGTACCGTTTGGTGAAGGGCTTGCTCTGTGGGAAAATATCTCTACAGCGTTTATTGTCGATCAGCGCGATACCGTCCCAAACATGGCATACATATCGAACCATTCAAAACCCAGTTCAGCCCCGACTGCACAATGCTTCTTCTTGCACTTCCGTCCGCGCCGCGCGCAATTTCCTACATGCTCATCTGTACCGCTTCTGAACACAAATCATTTGTTAGTTCGGGTACATGCCCTCGGTAAAACGGAATCGTTCTCAATTTGCATAATTGCCACATCTGTATGCCACGAACCGGTGCTTGCGCTGTGTCCGTACGTCTGAGAGAACGCATACAAATCAGTATACACGTAGCTGCGTTTCAACGTTAATCGCTTAGCCACGCGATTAATTAGCATCTCTGTTGACAAACCGGTGCGCTAATCACAATAATACCGCCCCAGAACTGTCTGTGTCGCCTCCAGTGTACGGACACTTTCTCAAGCATGTACGCGCATCAGCGAATCGCCTAATTAATAGTCTATTTGAACCTGATTCCCCTTTGATCAAACTGCTTTGTTATTAAAATTTGGCATACGTCTATACTGATGTGCCTTTAGGTCACCTAACGTTTCGTACTGCTACCGGCTCGTGACGATTTCCATAAAGAAGCACTCCCGACGCGCCCGTTGAATGATCTTGCACGGCACTTCAGTGCTTAATTAGCGTCCGCATACCATACCCATCATCGCAGGCGACGACCCACTTCGGGATTAAAACGGTAGTTTCCTTCTTGTTGAAAAATAAAAGTGCACCAGTTTGTTGTCGTTTTTTTTTTAAACCACGTGCTTGGGTTTACCGCTTGTAGAACATCAGATCATTCATTATGAGCCTGCTCAATCTTGTCTCGTGACATGGCTATCGTATGTATACTTCCAGACAGTGAGGCAGTGGCACGAAGTATTCGACGGTTCAGCCAACCACTCACTGAAACTACGAACGCCTTTACAGCTGTATACAGTCATAGGACAGGAAACGCCGAATTCGTTTTAAGCAAAGATTATTCACTGTTCGTGAATTCGAATCTTACACGCTACAAGCTAACTAGCTTGTAGCACCGAATATTCAGGCTCACTAACAACTCTCACGTGGATCGTGTGTTTAGCCACTACACCCTATGGAAATCCGTTTGCATGAACAATTTAATTTTGTTCAAGCATATAATTTATGCCAATTATACTACGCGCTTCCACTAAAACCTCCCTTCAGCCAATAGTGTCGATGATGGAGGAACTCCCTTTTCCATTACCATACAAAACTTGAATTTCATACAAAACTTGAATTTAACCCTTTCGCTACCGAGTTTTTTTTGGCCAAAAACTACACCTAAATACCAATTTTTTTATTGCCCTATTTGATTCTACGTGTTTTGAAACATCTAAAGAAATTATTCAAAGGCATTTTATTCGCAAGATACACGCTTCTTTTTTATTTATTTTTTTGCAAGTGCAGAGGATAGACTTCACTGCACTGCAACACGGAAAGTGCCTTAACCTCTCTAGCCTTCGGTGCACAAAATGCCGCTTTGAAATTAAAAAAATAAAGCGCAGGAAGGTGAGTCTGATATAGAAAACAAGCTTTGCGATGAAACGAACAATGAAAATGAAGCCAACGGCCTGCCTCTGGCCTCCAAATTTCCGAAGGTAAAGGCGGGAAAGTAAACAGTTCTTTGATTGCAACATCAGGGAACGTCGGCCGCCATTATTGTAAAAAGCTACATGGCCATGGCCGTGCACTTCAAATCAATGGCGGGACAGGTCTGAGTAAAGGTATGTGACAGACTTGGCGCCTCCTTAGATGATTAGGGAGGGCGGCCCTCTCCCCACCGTGAGATTTCCGTGATGTTTGCTCGAGAAATGGCGATAATAGTGATCATTCTCGGGAAAAGGTATGCACTATGAATTCTACCACATGGTTGCGCGAGTGCCACAACGGCACCTTCAGATCCGCATCCACACCACGAGTGCAACTTATCAACTTTTAGATTATTTATTTTTCGATAAGCAAACATAGCGTGCACAAGATCTGCTCTCAGGTAATAACGCGAGCGTGGTTTAGAATTTAGCGTAAAAGACACCGTATTTCAGCAAATCTGCAAGCAGACGTCTCGTGGTATATTATATCATAGTCAAACGCTACCAAAGTGTCACCATTTTGTAACCGCGTCTTCAAAGCGCATCCCATCATCGTCATGAACTTTATATCAATCTCAAGAACGCCAATGAATAAGTAAGCGAGAACGTGCGTTTTTCGAGCAAATATGGAACGTAGTAAACTGTGCGCACTGAACCCCATGCATGCAATTGCTTATTCAGCGGGAAAGCGGCACAAAAACGTTAACTTATCGTCGTAAAAGAAATGGTTCGTGATCGTTTCCATCACGAAGAATACGACACCACAGATTAGACCGAGTTCTTTTCTTTACCAGCTTAAAACACTCCTTGATGTTTGTTTTTTTTTTCTTTTGCTCTTAACTTGTAATCGAGAGAAAGTAAGCAAATGAAAGCGATATACTAAATTTCCAGCAGTGAAAGGGTCATAAGGGGACACAACTCACCGCGTTGGCATTCCGTTCCCTGCGCCGATTCGTGCGAGATGGCGGCTCGCTGTCATAGCCGTAACTGCTGCAGTTGAGCTTCGAGACATAGGAAGAATCGGCAATGCAAAATCAAGGCCGAAGCTTGCAAGTCCCATGGACGGAAAGCTGTACACTTCCTTGCAAAAAAGCACGACGCAGGGGCACCTCAAGACTTTCAATAAAGTTTTGCATCCATCCATCCGTCCATCCATGGGAACGAGGTTTCACGCGGTGTTCTATTACAGTCGTTTTCGTTGCCCACCCAAGAAAACCTTCGGCGGGTCGTGGCGCCATGGCAAATTGAACGGCTATGGCTCTAGGCATCGGCTTCACAATGCGTCAGCATTTTTGACGGTGCTGCGCTAGAAGGAAGCGCCGTACTCCCTGATAAGCGATTGGATGACGATTCTTTCGGTTGTCTCGCTCGAAGCATGGTTGAGAGCGCTGCGATAGCGCATGAGCGCGGTCTCGGGGTTTTATTTCACATTTCGCGGGCTTTCTTTAAAAGCCGGAAAAAATCACCACGCAGCATGTCGTACGTTGCCACAAAAAATTGGATCGGTTGTTTTGGAATGCCCTCTACAACGTAACGAAACGCATTTGGCCCTGAAGTGAATATTAAAAATTTTGCATAACTAACCTTTGTTAATTAACAAGCAAGCGCAACATAAAAAATACTTCAACGAGTGCCATGATGGCAATCCATATGTCGTCGGTTTCATTAAGTTGCGCAAGTTAACCGCTTTTATCTAAACCCTTGGTTCTTTTTACGTTCTTGTTAGCCTGTATATGTCGCACGTGTTGCGAAAGGATATCGTTGCCTCGGCTGTTAGAGAAAAAAAAATCTGGGCTTTTACGTGCCAGAACAGCCATATGATTACAACGCATGCCCTATTATGGGACTCGGGATTAACTTTGACCCTGTAAGTAGTATGCACCTAAATCATGTACACAGGTGTTTATTTTTTCACTTCTTTTCTCGTCGTTTCTTTCATCTTTCTACGCATAACGTAGCCAGCTGGCATCTGCTCTTGTTATCCTTCCTGTTATTTGTCTTTGGACCAGTTCAGTAACGTAAACAGAATTTTTTTTTGGTGGAGGGGGGGGGGGGGGGTTCAACCAAACCTTGTGTGTGTTCGTGCGTGAGTTTGTATATGGGCGTGTATATACACACGTGCAAAACTTAAAAATTCGAGAAGTGGGAGGGGTTCGAACCCCCAACCTCCCCTTGGCTACGCCAATGATGTCTTCATTACTACTCGGCTTCAGTTTGTCAGTTACCGCATACGCATTGAGGTTTTTATTCAAGTAACCCAACAAACCACAAACCTCCTGGAAATGTCCCAGAAGTCTTATAGTTGACATGTTCGACCTCCCTAACAACTCCACTGCTCCAAAAAACGTCCCCATAACGTTACAGGCAATTAAATTTTTTTTTCCAGGGACCTCTCAATAAGGTTTCTTGTTAATTTATCCGCTCCTCTTTAGAATGATGAAGCAGCTTTTTGTGTGTAGCATTTAGACATGTAAATGCACATGCGAGCCAAATTTCATGCACTTAAATCCAATGGTGTAGCCAAGGGTGAGAGCGCCACATCGGTGAATACAATTACACTGATGTGCCGTTCCCGTCCCTGGCGGCACCACTGGATTAAAGTGCACGAAATTTGGCTTGCATGTGCATTTACACATCCAAACACTACACACAAAAATCCGGTTCGTTGTACTAATGCATGTTTGTGAAATGTGTACAAGGAACAGCTGAACAGTATACTGCTTGGGAACAATATTAAATGAACCGGTTCGTAATTTTGCGCAACCTGGTTAACTCAGTGTATGAGTAAAATGGAACCGCATTATGAACTCTCACTTTCGAGGTAACCTTGATATTTGGCTGATTGCTAAAAACAACAAGGCTTTCAACGTTGTCTCGTTGATATATCGTATATTTCTTGCGTTGACAGGCCGCTGTGCTCTGCACATTTACTATTCAAAAGCATTTTTCAGTAATGCACCCTATGCAAACCATTGCAGCTATCAGTAGAAAAAGGTTGCGTGTAATATGTATACATTTATTTATTCATTTCACATGATATAGGCAGCGCGAAAAATGAACGAAGGACAAGCGAGGGGACACAGACAAGCGCTGACTTCCAACTGAAAAATTAATACCAACTAGTCCAAAGCTCCACGCTAATAAGTTATTCATTTATTTACTTACAATTGCCAGTCTTGTGACTTAAGTAAGTTTTCTCGTGTGTGATTAATGCTTCTTGACAAACGCGTCTTCAGGATACCTTCCGTAAACTATTCCCTAAGGTGTCCTAAACGGTAATGTTCGGCCGTTTTATCGTTTCCTCTCCCCTCGCTGGTGCCACGCATTCTTCCGTTTACGTCTCCGGGAGCGGATAGGACAGACCCGCCGAGACCCGTGCGCGTGGTTCAGCGCACACCACCTCTCGCTACTTCGCGAGCGGGCGTCGCCCGCCCACATAGGCAGCCACCGACCCATGCGGGATGCTTTGGCCACCGCCCAACGTATGTATAGTACAACGTGCAGTAGTGTGTCGCTTCGGAGATAGCGTGGGCATGCGGGCAGGAGAAGCGCTGCCCTTGCCGCGGCAGGCATGTGCTACAGTGAACCCTATACGCGCAACAGCGATCCTCGTCACCCCACGCCTGCCTGATATCACCGATCATGCGAAGGAAGTGGGGGCGAAGACGAGTGGCGGCGTGGCCACGGCAGCCGTGGTGGAGCGGCGGCGACGGCACGGCGGCGGCGCCAGGACGAGCGCCAAGGGCGTCCCTGACCACTCGTGCGAGATCGCGTCCGATAAGTGGGACACACGGCAGGCCATGCGCGTGCCGTGCAATGCGCCGTTGCATCGGTTGCGCGGGTCTCCTTCTCCGTACGCTCATTGCAGTACGTGCTGTAGGCAAGGAAAGCATGGCCACCGGGGGTGAACCGGGCAAAAAATAAACTGCACCAACAATTATGAGTCATATTCGCCAGCGTCGAACAAAAATAAGTCGATTGATTGCAGGGGCGTTGCCAGCATTTTCTTTTTTTTTTTTTCGCGGGGGGAAGGGGTGCGGTTCTTCCCTCTTTTGTATTAATTAGAACATCTTGAGGGGATAGTTGGGGCATTCTTGTATAAACAACTGTAAACTGCGCGAAATTGGGAAATGAACAGCACGAAAGAAAACGCACAAAAGACAGATATATCTGTTTTTTGTGTGCCTTCTTTCGTGTTATCGTTTTACTAATATCGCGCGGTTTAGAATCCTTTCGTGTGTGCAGTGGTGAGTTTGTGCGAGTGCGCATACATATGAACAAACGAAATATATAAAAAAAAATTCGGGGATGGAATCCCCCAAACCGTTCCCCTGACTATGCCACTGTAGAAGCGCTTTTTGAGGCAAAACAATAAGATTATCAGACGCGGCGTGGAGGGGCGGTTCCCGCTTTAGAGATGCCCCAACTCGAAGGGAAAAACAAATTTTCTGCTTGCTCCAAATAAAGTTGTTCCTCTTTTTTTCATGTTAGTTAGTTAGTTAGTTAGTTAGTTAGTTAGTTAGTTAGTTAGTTAGTTAGTTAGTTAGTTAGTTAGTTAGTTAGTTAGTTAGTTAGTTAGTTAGTTAGTTAGTTAGTTAGTTAGTTAGTTAGTTAGTTAGTTAGTTAGTTAGTTAGTTAGTTAGTTCTACCCTTACGAAAAGCACCACTCTTGTTGCGAGAAGACGCTTGGTAAGCCAGAAAACGAAAAAAAGAAATCTGGGAAGTTATTCCACCCTGTGAATTTGTATGACCAACGACACACTTTAACACAAGATACAGAGGTGCATGAGTGTCGGCAGGATTTTGCCTTGGGGGTGCAAACCCGTGTTGCACCGCGGCTGGCAAGGGGGAGAGGGCCGGTGTAGCTTAGGTGGGGGCAAGTACTGGTGTAGCTTCAAGGGAGCAATTGCCCTTTTTGCACCCCACCTGCCGACGCACATGCAGAGGTGACACCGAATTTCGAACCATGCATAAGCGATCACACGTACACCTTGCAACTAAATTCGAAATGTCCGTCCAGGAAGTCCCTTTTTGATTTCGCGTATGCTCCTTTATGAAATTTTCCATTCCGGCGGCATTCGTCTTTTTGCGGCGACATGCGTCGTCGTGTCTAACTATAGCCGCATGCGCTTGGCGTTGCGTTCGCGATCCTAATTGGTGTTTGCCGACCGTGTGTTCCCTTCTTCGTATTTAGTATATAGACCAGTGGTAAGTAGTGGGATTTGGCCATTTTCTGCGGAAAATACGTTTTTTTTTTTTTTTCGCGGACGGCTTCTTCATTTTCAGTGGACCTGTGGTGAGTAGTGGGGTTTGGCCAATTTCCGTGGCATACACGTGCACACGAATGGACAAATGGACAAATCCCTTAGCCATATACAGCATCGCTCTACAATAAATAAATAAATAAATAAATAAATAAATAAATAAATAAATAAATAAATAAATAAATAAATAAATAAGCAATTTATTATTCTCTTATTCGTTCTAATTTTTCTTGTTTTTGTGTGTTTCTTTAATACTACTGTCACGTTGATGGGATGGCCGTTTCTAACGTAGTCTACTTACACATGCTTTTGTTTTACAGCGAAAGCTGTTATGAGATCACAGCAACAGCCGTTTTTGGTGCCGTACATGTCCGCCGCCGGTGTCCGTAACCATTATCGCACGAAAGAAGAAAAAAAAAACGAAATAAGTAAAAATATCCTGGATGGAACAGGGTTCGAACATGGGCCCTCTGCCTGGGAGCCCAGTATTCTACTACAGAGCCGTGCCGGTGCTTGAAAGTCCGTTGCCAAAAGATGCAGGCTTCATGTCGGGAAGGAACCAAATTAACACATGCAATACAGCGTGGTAGAAGAGCGAAATAACAACCAGGCGTCACACAACGCGAATTCTGTAACCAGGCGTCACACAATGCCAATTGCGCAACGAGTGGGCTGGTGAATACTTCCAACCCTTTACAAAGGGCTCAGCCATAAATTTTCATCGTCATCAGCCGCCGCATCAACAAAGTGCACGTATAACGCCTTACAGATGTGTAGCGGGCGCTTGCTTTTCCGCAAAATGACGAATAGTGGCGTAGTCGGTGCTTCCCAACTTCACAACAGTTATGATTTATGGCGTAGTGGGTACCTTGCAAATGCACTTGTATTAGTAGCCCCAAGAGAGCTTACAACGGGCTTTAGAAATGCCGCTCTTCCAGCTTTCGCGGTGACTGTGCTGTGTTTTCCGCGCAGGCCTGGCGTTTTTTTGCTTTTTCATATACAAATAAAAAGAAATACAGCAGGCGACGCCTCCTTGAACTTCCCGCACTAGCACACCGTGACGTCATAGATTTTCATGGCCTCTGATACGGCCTTCATAATTCTTTATCCATGAAAACGAACTGCGTTGTGTTTAAGGAAGACAGAGACTTTATATGGTAAGTTCCAGGAAATTTTATTCAGACAATGTAGCCTAAATACTTCGGACTTTGAAATCCGTTGTCACGCGTATATTCATGCCCCGAAGTTCGGGCGCGAAATATAAAATTAGAGATTTAGGCCCTCATTTCCTCTTCTGTTAATGAACTTAGGATGGCGAAGTTAAGACCACTGTTATGAAAAATAATTTGTCAGTGTAAAAAGATATATTGTTTCATGCACTTTAGCTGGTCCATCCATCTCCGCTCTCCTTCTCACTGTACTCTCTTCATGTTATTTAACTCCCTTCCTGCCTTACCTCACATACGCTGGTTCATGCTCCATACGAGGGCGCGTTTTCCCCGCTAAATTGAATTCCCCCCCCCCTCCTTCCCCACCGTTCTTCCACTACGTGCTGTGCTAAAGGGGTACTGAGACCAATTTTCGAAAGTGACTTTACTCTGCCATGCATACAAATCTCTTGTATACAGAGAAAGCGCTGAGAAAGTGTGAAATTCAGTAAATTCTGATATTTTAAGTTGACATTAAAGTCGATTTTCGCATGGCGCAGCTACTGACACCGACACTATCGTAACGTCAGGCTGCAGTGTCAATTCCGGTGACATCACGCACCAGTATGGCAGGTTGCGATAACATCAGGTACTAAAACATTAAAAATGACCGCTTGTGCGTCACCGACGGAGCCATGGAACGGAGCGGCCGTGGAATCGTCACGATATCTTGCTCGAGCACGTGACGAGAGGCTCATACCGTGTTGTGATGTCAGGGTGCTGTAGAATCCGAAACTAGCTTTCAAACATTAATTTTTTTAACACGAAAGTGTTTATGCCGGCGTTCACCAAGATTTTCATGACGTATTTCCGTGACGGAAATACGTCAGCAAAATGAACGCCATAAAATGGCAAAGAAAAAAAACTAGGAAAAAGTTCCGTTGACAGGAGTCGAACCCACGACCTCTCGGTCGGCGACGATGGCTGGCGGGCGTTTAGCCCACTGAGCTACCGCCAAACACATAACGGGGGCTACTTTTTTTTTTCAAAGTCTGCCCTTAGGCATAATAATTATTGATTCAGAATAATTATTATGCCTAAGGGCAGACTTGAGGCTACTTGAACGCGCCCTTTAGCGTTCACACTTTCCTCTCACAGTGCTCTTGCATGAATGGATGGATGGATGCTATGAGCGTGCCCTTTATAACGGGGTGGTGACATGTGTGCCACCAGGCTCGAAAAACAAAACAAAAAAACACGCCGTTGCTGCGACCGTCCCACTCGGCGCGTCTCCAGTAGAAGTGTAATTTCATTTAACACACCGCGAGGTGGTGGCTTTAGCCCAAGCCTCGCTCATAGCATCCATCCATATCGAAAAATAGCTCTCCGGCGCTCGCCTGGCTGTCGCACCGCGTTCTCCGCTCGACCTGTGAGAATTAACTGCCAGGCTAGAGGGAAGACACAACACGCGTAGCGTTTCTCTTCGCGTTTCACGACGCTTTGGAGGAGTGCATATCGAGTATCAGTGTTTATTATGTGCTTGTTGATGCCATATTTGCGCGGGATTCACCATATGCGGTGTCCACGTATATGTTAAGAACTTCAGCTACCGCAAGGGTTAAATCATGATCATGGGCGTTAGTCGTCGGTACGGAGATGTGCCACTAGGCGTCAACGTGAGTGCGTCCACAGCACGCTGCGCTACATCTGCCAAACAACAATAGACATTATACAAGCTCTGATATACCAATGCACTAAAGTAATCAACTACTTCTGTGACGACACGTTTCACTTTCGTGTTATACTGATTCCTATGTTATACCGATCAACCTTCTTTTTCACCTTGGTCAACGTCCATCGATGTCTTCACTTATGTTTCATCCCGACCAGACGAGATTTCATCAGACTCTGGACTTCACAAAACGCACACCTCTGTGCACTACGCGGAGTCGCTCGGTAGGCGGCGAGGTCAGCATTAGTAAATGTTTTAAGGCCGTAGCACTTTATGGTCCCGGCTTGTCATCCATCCGTATATCTCATGTGTCGTGATCACGCTCAAAATAAAGTGGTCAATACAGGCCTAAAACAAGGCTAGCAATGCTCGAAACTGGGTTAAAATAAACGAACAAGGTTATAAAATAATACTGTCAAGACGTTTATTAACGGGCACTCAGCGACGGCGCACGGCAGCGACAGTCAAAGCGGGGCCGACTCTCTGCACGAGGGGCGTGCTCTCAGAGAAGAGAACGACCCACTGGAAGGCGCTCGACAGGACGACCCATTACTGAGTAGGAATGCTTCGCTACAATTTCCCCGGCTACGAAAAGGGAGCCGCCTGGCGACCTAGCAACTTGTCACTATGAGCGGGTCATGGTAGGGCTTCAGGCGCGCCACGTTGACAATGTCGCGCCCTCGACGGCGCATGTCCAAAGATGGGTCGGTGGGTTCGATGAGGTAGTTCACCGGGGATGTGCGTTCGACGACACGGTAGGGGCCTTCGTATTTGGGCAGTAGTTTGGAAGAAAGGCCAGGTGCAGTGGTAGGGACCGAGAGCCATACGAGCGCTCCAGGAAGGAACGTGGACGCAGAACTGGTGGTGTCACCGCGAATACTTTTCTGCCGCTCTTGGCTATTCGTAGTAAAGGTCTTGGAGAGCTCGCGACACTCCTCAGCAAGTCTGGCTGTGGCAGAAATAGGCGCACATTCAGATCGATCCGGCTTGTAGGGAAGGATTGTGTCAATGGTGTGCGACGGGTGCCTGCCATACAATAAGAAAAATGGTGAGAAACCAGTAGTGCTCTGAGGAGCGGTATTGTAGGCGTACGTGACGAAGGGCAGAATGACATCCCAATTCGTGTGGTCGGCGGCGACGTACATCGAGAGCATGTCGCCTAGCGTGCGGTTGAAGCGTTCGGTGAGGCCATTCGTCTGCGGGTGGTAAGCAGTAGTTTTGCGGTGAACAACGTTGCACTCTTTGAGAATGGCTTCGACGACTTCCGACAAGAAGACACGGCCTCGATCACTGAGCAGCTCCTAGGGTGGACCGTGACGCAGCATGAATCGGTGGAGCAGGAAGGAGGCCACATCGCTCGCTGTAGCCGCAGGGAGGGCAGCAGTTTCAGCGTATCGCGTGAGGTGGTCTACAGCGACGATGGCCCAGCGGTTACCAGCGGACGTCAGGGGAAGTGGCCCATATAAATCGATGCCAACGCGCCCAAACGGTCGGTCAGGGCAAGGTAGAGGTTGCAGACCTGCTGGCGACAGGTGCGTTGAAGTTTTGCGGCGCTGACAATCGATGCAGGAGCGAACGAACTTTTCCACGTAGCGGTACATCCCTCGCCGAAAGTAACGTTGGCGAATGCGGTGGTAGGTTTTCGATACCCCAGGGTGTGCACACTGCGGATCAGAGTGGAACGACTCGCATATGTCATAACGCAGACTGCGGGGTATTACTAGTAGCCACTGGCGGCCGTCGCCGTTGTAATTGCGTCGGTGGAGCAGGTCGTCGCGAACGGCGAAATGGTGGGCTTGACGACGCAACAAGCGAGTGGATGGTGCGGCCGATGGATCAGTCAGCAAGTCTATCAGTGAGGCAATCCATTGATCCTTGCGCTGCTCGGTAGCGATGGTGTGAATATCGATGGAAGAAACGACAAAGTGAGACGCTGAGTTGTGGGCATTGTCGTCAGGCAAGGGAGAGCGCGACAGGGCGTCGGCGTCAGCATGCTGACGTCCGTTGCGGTACAGCACGCGGATGTCGTAGTCTTGCAGGCGAAGTGCCCAACGGGCAAGACGGCCTGAGGGATCCTTCATTGACGACAACCAGCACAGTGCATGATGGTCGGTCACGACATCAAACGGGCGACCATACAAATAAGGTCGGAACTTTGTAAGGGCCCAAATGATTGCCAGGCATTCTTTCTCCGTGACGGTGTAGTTGGTCTCGGCTTTAGTAAGCGTACGACTTGCATATGCGACAACATATTCCGGGAACCCAGGTTTGCGCTGCGCAAGGACAGCACCGAGGCCAACACCGCTGGCGTCCGTGTGTACCTCTGTAGGGGCCGTAGGGTCGTAGTGGCGTAGAATGGGAGGAGACGTCAACAAACGACGGAGCTTTGCGAAAGCGTCGTCGCACTCTGACGACCACGAATTGAGGGGCCCGTTACTTCCAAGGAGCTTCGTCAGCGGTGATATGATAGTCGCGAAGTTTCGGATGAAGCGCCGAAAGTAGGAGCATAGTCCTACGAAACTGCGCAGTTCTTTGACGGACGTAGGTTTGGGGAACTCTGTCACGGCCCGAAGCTTGGCTGGATCTGGGAGGATGCCGTCCTTGGACACCACGTATCCTAGTATCGTCAGCTGCCGTGCTGCAAATCGGCACTTCTTGAGATTCAGTTGTAGCCCGGCGTCGCTCAAGCGCGTCAAAACCTGCCGGAGGCGTTGAAGGTGTGTTGAGAAGTCCGGGGCGAAAACGACGACGTCGTCGAGGTAGCATAGGCACGTGTGCCATTTCAAGTTGCGCAGAACGGTATCCATCATGCGCTCAAAGGTCGCAGGCGCATTGCACAGCCCAAACGGCATGACGTTGAATTCGTACAAGCCGTCGGGTGTGACAAACGCTGTCTTCGGTCGAGCGTCATCAGCCATGGGGACTTGCCAGTACCCTGAGCGCAAATCGAGCGATGAAAAGAACTCTGCTCCTTGCAGGCTGTCAATGGCATCGTCTATTCGTGGTAGGGGATAGACGTCCTTACGGGTGATCTTATTGAGTCGTCGGTAGTCCACACAGAACCGCACAGAGCCGTCCTTCTTCGCAACGAGAACGACAGGAGACGCCCACGGGCTGTTTGAGGGTCGAATAACATCGCGGCGAAGCATGTCTTCGACTTGCTCGGTAATTACACGACGCTCTGTTGGCGACACGCGATATGGACGTTGCCGCAGTGGTGGTTGGGCGTCAGTGTTGATGCGATGCGTGACAGCAGACGTGCGGCCGAGAGAAGTTTGCGCTACATCGAACGAAGAACGAAATTCTTCCAACAGGCATAGAAGATGGGAACGCTCGACCGACGTAAGGTGTTCAGCAATCGAGGAACCAAATAAATCAGCGGGTGACGAATCAGATGTGGAAACAGCACTGAGCGAATGGGAGTTGGCGCAGTGCGTGTCACCCGGTGCGTCCATAACTTGTGCGTCTTCGAGGGCTTCAGCTCCGCCGAGACATTCCCCTCGCACCAACCTAACAATGTACGGGGATGGGTTCGTAACAAAAATGTCGGTGTCGCCCTGAATGACTTGCACGGTCGCAAATGGCACCAACAAGCCTTTTCTAGTGAAGACGCGGTCAGATGGAGAGAGGAGTGCAACGGCGTCGGTGAGTCCAGTGCAGCAGACTGACACAGCCGTTGACGAGTTTGCAGGAAGTGTGGTGTCGTCTTTGACGAGTACCTTGGTCGCAGCCGGTGTACTGTCCGCCGGCGCCAAATCTGCGAATGGTGAGAGCTCTATTTCGGCTGGTGCGCAACGAATTACGGCGGCGTGACGGGCGAGAAAATCCCATCCCAGGATGACGTCGTGAGAGCATGAGGAAATTATGATGAATTCGACGGCGTACAGAGCGTCCTGAATCACGACACGGGCTGTGCACACCGCTGTCGGGTGAATACTGTGAGCGCTGGCTGTACGGAGGGAGAGCCCGGAAAGTGGCGTCGTCACCTTTCGTAGTAGTCGGCTAAATTTAGCGTCCATAACGGAAACGGCAGCTCCAGTATCTACAAGGGCCGATGTGCGCACACCATCTACAAACACGTCTACTACGTTTGATGGGCTTTGCTGAGGGCTTTGGCTGTTCGATAGCGTCGCAGCCCTTGCCTCTTGGACTGCGACGACTAGTTTTCCTGGTCTCGTGCGACCGGACGAGGCCGCATCGGTGACAGTGAGCGGCGTCGTGGGGACGGTGAACGACGGGTAGATGGACCTGGGCGTGACGTCGGTGACATAGGCGGCAGCGGGTCATAATACGGGCGGCTGGACTGGTTGGTGACGGATGATCCGACTCGAGGCGGCTGCACGCGGTTGCAATAGCGGGCTACGTGGCCGGCGCAACCGCACGCAAAGCAGATCGGGCGGTTGTCGGCAGTGCGCCATCGGTTTGCCGAGCTAGGTCCCATCCACGTGGCAGGACGCGAGGGACGGGGCGGCTGCTGATATGACGACTGCATGGTGGGCTGCAGTCGGGGCGTAGGGATGATGTCGGCGTACGCAGCCGGCACACTCGCTTTGAAGGCCTGAGGCCTGGTGACGGCTCCAGCGTATGTTAGCGGGGGCACCACAGGGAGCGCTGGGGGCGGCCTGGCTGCAACTTGGGCGTAACTGAGCGGCGCAGACGCAGGAGGGGGCTGGTGGTATTCCGGCATAACCTCCGCGATTTCCTGCTCAATAGCCCGGCGTAGGGGAGGCAGCAGTGTGGTCGACGACTGTACAACATCCTGCGGGTGAGAGAAGGCCAGTAAGGCCTTCTCCCGGACGAATGACTTGATTTCGGCGAGTAAGACGGAGTGGTCCGACACGGCCGACAAGCCAGCGAGATCGGCGTCGCGTGATGGAGGTCGACGCGTCATCAGCCGCTGCCGGCGTAGCTCCTCGTAACTTTGGCACAGCGTGATGACCTCTGCCACAGTGCGAGGGTTTTTGGCGAGTAGCATGGTGAAGGCATCGTCGTCGATGCCTTTCATGATGTTCCGGATCTTGTCGGCTTCAGACATGGTTGCGTTGGCTTTCTTGCACAAGTCGAACACGTCTTCAATGTAGCTCGTGAAAGACTCGCCGGACTGCTGGGCTCGTTCACGTAACCGCTGTTCGGCTTGCAGCTTGCGAACGGCAGGGCGGCCAAAGACGTCGATGATGGCGGTCTTGAAAGCGGACCACGTAGCGAAATCGGATGCGTGGTTGTTATACCATAGACCTGCCACACCCGCGAGGTAGAAAACGAGGTTGCTCAGTTTGCCTGCCTCGTCCCATTTATTAGGGACGCTCACACGCTCGTAGATCGCGAGCCAGTCCTCGACGTCGGTGCCATCCGCGCCGGTGAAGATAGGAGGGTCGCGGATGCGGGGGACACCCGGACATGGCGTCGGTGCAAGAGGAGGCGTTTGCTGGGCGGCGTCTTGAGTCATGGTAGCAGGCACGGTACGGGATCGAAGCTCCAAGGGCATCGAATGCGGACCGCAGTTGTTTAAAGGGCACAGCACTCTCCACCAAATTGTCAAGACGTTTATTAACGGGCACTCAGCGACGGCGCACGGCAGCGACAGTCAAAGCGGGGCCGACTCTCTGCACGAGGGGCGTGCTCTCAGAGAAGAGAACGACCCACTGGAAGGCGTTCGACAGGACGACAATACAATAACAATTCGCTACAATACAATTAACAGAAATAACGAAGAGCTAATCGCAATAATTGACTTAAAATCTGTAAAAACGCCTTGGAAAGATTCGCCTGACACCCGCGCCGCACAAGAGAGGGCGCCACCGCCTCGCAAAGCGAATGATTGCTCCTCCCACCGGCTCTCCTCCGGCGCCTTCGTCGCTACATCTGAAGGGGAAACAACCTGACGGAACTCGCTGCAGACGACACGTATCTCAACTGCCGTAACATGCAGGAAGTTGGTAAAGCACAGCAAAAAGTAGCACGCATGTCGCACACCGAGTTTGCAAATCTTCCTAACAAGATTGAACTCGCACAGGGGAAGCCCTGCATACTTACCTCAAACATTGATGTCGTCGACGGTATGGTAGACGGAGCCGTGAGAACTCAAGAACCGGAATCACTGGGTGCCCGCGCTATGCACTTCTTCAGGTTTCACAGTAGAGGAGTTGTATTTAGCGCAGGATTTAGAAACTATACACCAAACGCTACACATAAACGACATCAGTGCTGAATTGTTTTTATTGGTATTTAATGAATTTCCACATAAAGACATGAAGGGGACACAAAATTGCAGGATTCACCCCCGCCACCAAGACGGATCCCGGAGGACCTGTCGTCAGGCGACACGACAGCGACAGGCTCGACAGCGAAGGCGCGAAAAGTGTACGTAGCAGTCCCCGAAACGACCAGACCTGTGGCACGACCTGTGACCTGCCTTCCAGTTGCGGACACTATGCAAGGGTCACATATGGCCTCAGTCGCTTGTTTGCAGACCAAGTGGAGCCACAGGGCTGGGCGCTGCACTTCTATTAAAGGGACACTAAAGAGCAAAGCGATTTTTCTCATATTAGTAAATTACTCTTTCACGATACCAAAAACACCACGCTTGCTGCGGGCAGACGCGCAAAAACAAAATGTGGGTGGCGACGCCACATTGTTGTTCCGCACCATTCGCCGTGACGTCACATATTTTGACGGCGCCAACTAGGGACTACGTAGTTCCTAATTGGTAAAAATGAAGCACATTGTCCTCTGAGGGGGCCATAGACTTGACATATCAAGTTTGGCGTAATTTTGTTGAGCCAATGGCGCCAAAATACCATGCACTTTGAAATCCGTGACGCCACGCGGGTAGATTAGGCGCGAAATTTAAAAATAAAACTTTGAACTTGATTTTCTCCTCTATTAATAAACCTATGATGGTGAAATTAACGACATTAGAGTTCTCAGAGCACAATGTTTCGATCTAAACCGATTCATCGCTTCTCTTTAGTGTCCCTTTAACGGGGAAAGCCAGCCGAGGACCAGCGCGTGGGTAGCCTGCTTGGCCAGTTGCGCATCTCAGAGTCTATACAGGCAAGGTTAAAGCAGATGGCGCTGCGCCTGTATATATATATATATATATATATATATATATATATATATATATATATATATATATATATATATATATATATATATATATATATATATATATTATATATATATATATATACACACCCCCACATACCACCATCAACCTGAATACCATCAACCCAAATCTTGTTACACTAGAAAGAGCGTATGCTTGGGCGTGTTGGTAATTCATGTTTGTTACACTAAATCCTAGTCCTAGAGTTTCACCTTCCATTCCGCATACGACATACGCTGCACACCACCTCAGCTGTCCGCAAATAAGACGATGTCGTCAGCATAAAACGAACCGGGGGCTGCTGCTCTATCAGGCCGGCCTGTTCGTGTGACAGATTAAAACCAATGTTGCTATCTTGTTGCAACCTTGTTACAGCATGTATAAGAGCGACAAAAAGAGACATCCCTGCCCTAGCTCCCTGCCTATATAAACATTCTCTTGGCTACTCATTCCTTCCCATTCTGCGCAGACTGTACGTTCTCGGCAAACCTTCCTCAAAAGCTTTATACACGTTTCGCCTATGTCAGCTTCTTCCAATATATCAAACAACATTAGGGGGTGTGGGGGTATATATATATATATACACCCCCACACCCCCTAATGTTGTTTGATATATTGGAAGAAGCTGACATAGGCGAAGCGTGTATAAAGCTTTTGAGGAAGGTTTGCCGAGAACGTACAGTCTGCGCAGAATGGGAAGGAATGAGTAGCCAAGAGAATGTTTATATAGGCAGGGAGCTAGGGCAGGGATGTCTCTTTTTGTCGCTCTTATACATGCTGTAACAAGGTTGCAACAAGATAGCAACATTGGTTTTAATCTGTCACACGAACAGGCCGGCCTGATAGAGCAGCAGCCCCCGGTTCGTTTTATGCTGACGACATCGTCTTATTTGCGGACAGCTGAGGTGGTGTGCAGCGTATGTCGTATGCGGAATGGAAGGTGAAACTCTAGGACTAGGATTTAGTGTAACAAACATGAATTACCAACACGCCCAAGCATACGCTCTTTCTAGTGTAACAAGATTTGGGTTGATGGTATTCAGCGATCATAATGATCGCGCGGTATCAATACAGGGCCGGAAAATACCGATGGTAAGAGAATACAAGTACCTCGGAGTACAGGTAAATGAGGATAATATAGATGCATGGGGGCACAGGAAAAAGCCACGACGTGCCCAATCAACGATCAGCAAAAGGGAAGGAGCAATAATGCAATATCCCATATCGTATCCCATAGCGCTAAGTGTAGTGGTTCCAGGGCTTAAATGGGCATGAAGTCAAATGTGCACTCAGGACTCGTCGCGCGAAGCAAGGACTGTACGCCTTTCATTGGGCGCTCACGGGTAGACGACAAATAAGGCTGTAAATGGCGATATGAGATGAGTAGATGTTGAGGCGAGAGAAGGTCAGAGCAAAATTAGGTTCGAAAAGAGACTAATGAATATGCGAGAGAGTAGATGGGCAAAGAAAGTGTTCCGGTATTTGTATACGTAGAGCGTTGACTCCACATTGGAGAAAAGGAATTGGGAGTCTCACCAGCAAATATACGGCTGGCAATCCAGAGGGGCGAAGATTTATTCGATAGCAGCAATAGGAAAAAATGCCGTGGTTGAACGCTCTTTAAACCAAGATTGTCGAGACCGTTGTCGAAACCAAGGACGAGACCGTTGGTTTGCTGCGATTTAACTTCACTGCATGACTTGGTTCAGTCAAGGACGAAACTTCGTGCTCCCGAACTGCGCGATCCTGTCGACAAGCCTGCGGCGTTAAGCTGCAGCGTGTCTCACGCGCAGCAGCACGTTGTTCCTGCTTGCGCACACGCATGTGAACGCCCTTATTATCAGCGAGACTAGGGTTTCGCTGAAGCTCTTTGGCCGGCGTTGCACCGACACGCGAAGAGCGTGGAACGAAGCTCGTGACCAACGCGCTGATATCCGGAGAAACTCATCGGCGAGAACTTTGCGACATCTCGCGCACAATGTGTAAACAATTTTACGCGGCACTGACGTAGCTAAGAGACGCTGGCGTGACCTTGGTGGAGCTGGAAGGTCAGATTCACGCAACGAGGCGTTTTCTAGGTTTTCCCCTGGAGAAGTTGAGCTATCGCTTTAAAAAACCGGCTCTCAGTAGTCAACTGTCACCCAAAGGGTAAATATGAAATCAGGAGGGAAAAATTCTTTAACTTAAAGGGAAGCACTCTACTGTCTGAAACGAGGCCGGGTTGCCTTAGAACGCTTAGTTGTAAAGCGAGATTCAGTAAAAAAGGAGAATGTACTTGCTGTGGGAAAGCTAAGGAAACGACGGAGCATGTTTTCATTCAATGTTAATAAACCCAGGTGTATGTTTGGCCCCTAGCCTACATAAAGCCTAGGGTTTTAGAGACAACAACGGAAAGGTAAAAAAAGGTCCGCAATAGAAATAAGTAAAAGACGGTTGAAGGATTGGTGACGTAAAAGTAGGGAGAACGTACACAGGTAAATAGTGGGAAAACTAATGTTATTCTGCTGTAAGGAGCAGAATAACATTAGTTTGTTGGGCTAACATTAACAAGTTGGGCTGTGAATTTATGAGAGTTATTTCTATTGGATAGATAGATAGATAAAAACTTTATTTAGGTCCCGAAGGAATCCACACCTGTTTTATAGGGGGAGGATCGCGGGCCGCTCCCACGTACGGACGGGGAGGCCGAGCCTCACCGCCGCGTCGTGGGCCTTCTGGACAACCTGGAGTTCTTGTAGTAGGACTAGAACCGGGCTCTTTATCATAGAATAAAATTGATCTTCGGAGAATTCTTGATGCCTTCCCTGTGAAGAGGGGCACCTCCAGAGCATATGTCTAAAATCACTGCGATCTTGACAGTCCGGACAAAGTGCTGAAATGTCGCAGTAATGACTATTAATGACTGTTAATGGAAAGGCTAGGGTATGTCCCCGTCTGAAGCAGGCGAAGAGAGATTGCCTGTGGCCTAGAAAACTTTTCGTGCGGGTGTGGGAAGGACCTATACGGCCCATTTGATAGTGTTTTGTGACCTCATTGAAAGTAGTCAAAATGTCCCTAAAATGGAGGCTGCGGGCTGATTTCTCCGTCGGAGCCGCGCAAATCCCAGTGCGGTAAGTGAGACCTCGCGCCTTGGAGTGGGCTAGCTCGTTGACATTGGAAAGGCTCCCGACCTTCGAGCCAAGATGAGCAGGGAACCAAGTAATTGTGTGGTGTGTAAGTTCCTTGTGAGCGCGAATTCTAAAAGCTTCCTTGCAGACGGACCCAGAAGCGAAGGCCCTAGCAGCGGATCTGGAGTAAGTGTAAATATCAGTTCGTTGCGGATCAAGGAGAGCGAGTGCGATGGCCATCTGCTCTGCTTTGTAAGAAGAAGGGGTTCGAACCGACGCTAAGGATAGAATCTGACCCTTAGTATCTATGGATACTACAGCAAAGTGAGCGGAAGTGCCATACTGGGCGGTATCTACAAAGCATGCAAGCGAAGAGTTGGCGTGAGCGTGAGCTAAAATAGAGGATGCTCGAGCGACACGCCTGCTCACGTTGTACTGTGGGTGGATATTTCGTGGAAGAGGAGACACCTTGATGCATGATATCATGGTATCAGTGAGATGCGTATTTTGTACTTCGAGCGTGAGGAGATTGTGTCTCGTGTCAATCAGAATCTTTCTCCCTGCTGATGTAACTGAAGCCTGGCGACCTGTGTCGTTTGCTGAGCCTCGATGACTTCTTCAAGGGTATTATGGACTCCAAGATCCATCAGGTTATCTGTGCTCGTGCGCATTAGAAGGCCTAGGACTCTCTGGATGCTTTTCTTTATGAGAGTGTTTAATTTAGTCCTCTCATGGAGTTGCCACTTGTGCATGGATGCGACATAGTTTATGTGGCTCATCAAAAAGGCATGGAACAGTATTAGGAGGTTGTCCTCTCGAAGACCACCCCGACTGTTGGAAATTCTAGCGATTACTTGGATGACACCTTCCGTCTTGGAAGTCAGACGGTCGATCGTGCGGCCGTTCTGTCCATTCGCTTCGATGATCATTCCCAGAACACGTATGAAGTCCACCCTCGGAATCCGCTGGCCCGCAGCTGTATGTAGGCTAATGTCGATGTCAGCCAGTGGTTTCCAGTTTTGTTGTTTGGGTCTCCTTCTCGTGGGTCAATATAAAAGAAGTTCGGACTTTGACGGCGAGAGCTTGAGACCCATTTCCTTTATATAAGCTTCAACACAGTCGACGGCCGCCTGAAGGGAGCTCTCCACGCAGCCCTCCGAGCCACCGACGCTCCATCATCCGCGTAGATGGCGAACTTGATGCCTTCCTGGCATGAGAGCTCGGCAGCAAGGTCGCAGATGGCAATGTTAAACAGCAGTGGGGAGAAGACTAAGCCCTGTGGTGTGCCGAAGGGACCAAGATCGTAGGACTCAGACTTGAGATCCCCTAGCTTGATAGTGGCTCTTCTACCCGTGAGGAACGAGCTGGTGATCTTGTGAAAGTTGGCTCCTAGGTTGAGGCGAGAGATGGAGTCAAGTATGTGGGAGCGCGAAACATTGTCAAAGGCCTTCTCAAGATCGAGGCCGAGAATGGCCCTAATGTCCTTCGTCTCCTGATCTATAATGTGATGTTTCAGCATTTTCATAACGTCCTGAGTGAATAGGTGTGGTCTGAAACCTATCATGTTGTAAGGGAAGAGGTTAGAAAAATTTAATTAAGGTATACAAGGAATTAGGCCAAAGTGAAATAGTAGTAGTAGTAGTAGTAGTAGTAGTAGTAGTAGTAGTAGTAGTAGTAGTAGTAGTAGTAGCAGTAGTAGTAGTAGTACTACTACTACTACTACTACTATACTACTACTACTACTACTACTACTAATAATAATAATAATAATAATAACAATAATACCTCTTTCGAGCTTGGTGGCTCAGAGGTTACCGCCCCGCTATAAGGGGACGCTCATAGAATCCATCCATTCAATCACCATGTGATGCCATCCTTTATGTCTCGTTTTCAGCGACTTCGGCAGAAAATGCCAATGCTTCGGCCTTTCTAGCGCTAAATGTTTTTTTAACACGAAAGTGTTTTATGACGGGGTCCACCAAGACTTCCGAGACGTATTTCCGTCACGGAAATGACGTCGAAAAAATATACACAATCAGATGGCAAAGAAAAAAAGGGTACCTTCAACGGGCATCGAACCCACGATTGTTCGGTCCGCAACAACAGATGCCGGGCACGCTATCCACTGCGCCACGGTCACAGACTCTGGAGAGTTTACGAACGCGCCTTTTATACCTATCACTCTCCTGGTCGGCTGGGTGGTGTTGACCTCTGGGAGTGGTAAGGTAAAGTAATTCGTCATTGCTGTGGCCTCCGCGACTAGCACCTGCAACGCATTTACGCGTCCGTCCCATTCGGCGCGTTTTCAATAGAAGTTCAATTTTGTCAATGCCTTAACACACCGCGAGGTGGCGACCTTTGCCCAAGCGTCGTAAAAGCGTCGGCCTCGCTCAGGGCCCGTATTCTCAAACGATCGCAAAAGGCGATAGTATCGCGTTTGGTGACGTAGAATTTGATGCGTTCAATAAGTAAAAAAAAAAACACTTGCCTGTGACGTCATTGTTGCAACTGGCCGTTGGTAGCACGAATGTCTCACAACACAGGAGTGAGCGCACCGTACGAGCGCAGAGCAACCCGAGTGCGGCGTTTTCGAGCGTGTGTTGCTGCTTCTACGCAGTGGCCAGGCTTGGCCGGCTTGGCTCTAGCTACTTGAAGTATAAGACGTGTTGAAAGTGCTTTCATCGTTTTTTTGTTCGATTATTTAATGCACAGTATGATATTTAAAAGATGCAACTCTGCGTGAAAGGTATTTTCGTTGAGAATTTAACACGGCGTACGCGGAGAGTTCAGCTGTAGCGTGCCGCCGCAGCGACATCGTCTCAAGATCTCAACATGTTGCCGGCTCGCGATAAGCAACGCGAGCAACGCACGGTTCATGTTCCTGCTGGGACGTTCAAACCACGAAAAAACACGCGCTGGCAAAGAACGAGTGCTGATAACACCCCACGGTAATGCTCGATGAAAGCTTCAGCGTAAAAAATGCTGCGTATATCCACCGAGGATTGAATACTAGAAGCTACCGCCTACATCACTGAAATGCTAGACTTCACCACGAACCGACGGTTAACGGTGCCTTCGTTTATTGCAAATACGTCGAGAGCACCGTCGAGCACCATGACGCAAAATTGACGTCGGAGGAATTACTAGATGGCACCGTAACTTTTCCGGTTTGCTCAATAGCCAATCAGCGCGCACCAAAGGCGATACTTTTGCGATTGTCGCCTTTTGAGAATACGGGCCCAGGGCCCGTATTCTCAAACGATCGCAAAAGGCGATAGTATCGCGTTTGGTGACGTAGAATTTGATGCGTTCAATAAGTAAAAAAAAAGCACTTGCCTGTGACGTCATTGTTGCAACTGGCCGTTGGTAGTACGAATGTCTCAAAACACAGGAGTGAGCGCACCGTGCGAGAGCAGAACAACCCGAGTGCGGCGTTTTCGAGCGTGTGCTGCTGCTTCTACGCAGTGGCCAGGCTTGGCCGGCTTGGCTGTGGCAACATGAAGTATAAGACGTGTTGAAAGTGCTTTCAACGTTTTTTTTGTTCGATTATTTAATGCACAGTATAATATTTAAAGAATGCAACTTTGCGTGAAACGTAATTTCGTTGAGAGTTTAACACGGCGTACTCGGAGATTTCAGCTGTAGCGAGCCGCCGCAGCGACATCGTCTCAAGATCTCAACATGTTGCCGGCTCACGATAAGCCACGCGAGCAACGCACGGTTCATGTTCCTGGGACGTTCAAATCACGAAAAAACACGCGCTGGCAGTGCTGATATAACACCCCAAGGTAATGCTCGATGAAAGCTTCAGCGTAAAAAATGCTGCGTACATCCACCGAGGATTGAATACTAGAAGCTACCGCCTCCGTCACTGAAATGCTAGACTTCACCACGAACCGGCGGTTACGGTGCCTTCGTTTATTGCAAATATGTCGAGAGCACCGTCGAGCAGCATGACGCAATATTGACGTCGGCGGAATTACCAGATGGCGCCCTATCTTTTCCGGTTTGCTCAATAGCCAATCAGCGCGCACCAAAGGCGATACTTTTGCGATTGTCGCCTTTTGAGAATACGGGCCCTGGCTGTAACACCGCGTTCCATGCTCACGCGCTCGCCCCAAGAAAACTCGCGGCCGGGCTACCGGGGCGGCACGACGCGCTTTGCGTTTCCCTCTAGTCCGGCCGTGGTGTTCAATCACATTTTAACATGCCGCGGGATGGCGACCAAGTTCTGCGTCCAATACGCGACGCTCTTCTTTCTATCACACGTTAAACGGCGCCACTATAGCTGCCAGACATCAATATACACTCTGCAAACTCTCTTATATCAATGTACAATAAGCATTCAGTTACTTCTGTAAGGACACGCTTTACTTTCTTGTTATTCCGATTCCTATGACGGAGGGATCAACCGTGTTTTTTTTTTTTTTTTTTTTGCAGACATTTGCTTTCGCAGGGCAATGGAGCATGCGCCGCAGTAAACTGCTATGCAAAAGCACGTGTACGTTCAAGTGACGTGTCGATCAATTGCAGTTGTCTGCTATTCAGCGAATAACGAGAAGAAACGTCCTGATAGTTTCGCCGAAAGTTGTGGGAGGTTTAAGAACTTGTAGCTCTCTGTTATCTCGTGGTTCCTTGGATTACCATCGATGCTATGGACGACTTCCCTGTAAGTCAATCCATTTCGTGCGCGTGAGGGCCGGCTACTCGTTCCAGTTAGCACGACCGCCTTGCAAGACAACGCCGAAACCAGCAGTGCTCTTATTCTTAACGCTGTTCGCATTCGCTAATAAGCTTCAGTTTTAAGAAGGTAAGGCTTGCAATTGCATTTAGTTTCAGCGGGACGGCCGCTGTCGTCCGGGGTCGCCTGACGGCAGGACCTTTGGATCCGTCTTGGTGGCGTGGGTAAATCCCATCCTCGGCGCCCCTGGTAATTGCTACTCAGCCGCTTGCAAGCAGACACGGCTGGCGGGAAATGAACAGTTTATTCGGGAGCGCAGGCCAAACAAAGAGAGAAAAGGGACCAGAAACGGCTTGAGCGATCGACAGAATGGAATGGTGGGGAGACACCGAATTGGAGATGCGCCAGGGACGTAGCCAGGGGGGGGGGGGTTTGGGGGTTCAAACCCCCCCCGAAATTTTTCAGTTTTGCTTGCGTATATATACACGCGCACATACAAACGCACGCACGAACATACACAAAGTGTGGTTGAACCCCCCCCGAAAAAAATTTCTGGCTACGGCCCTGAGATGCGCTGTTTGCAACAGTTACTATTTTCATTCCATAATCTATATTTTATTTCGTATAGGTCATTTTCAGAATTGTTGCTCTTAATTGCTTTCTCCTTTACTTTGTGGGATTGGGACCCATCAAGCCATCGGCCTTTTTTTTTATTTTACTGTCTCCTCCATGTGCTTGCGTTAAAATTCAATAAATACGAATAAAAAAACGAAACGGCCAGGAGAGCACAAAGTCGTAGGCGGCTAGATAGATAGATACGCTCAAACTCGCAGAAGTTCGTTAAGAAATGCTTCGCATTAAAAAAATTACAGCATATCCACGGGTGAATGATGAAGAGCTTGGGCGAAGCTCCTGAAGCAATCATGGTTACACCGTGAAATGTTCAGTGGTTTCGCCCAGCAGTAATCAAAGCGATACGCCGCTTTGATTACTGCTGGGTGATTCCACGAGAGATCGAACATGCCTGTCCGGTCGCATTTTTTGTTTTGCCTGGGTTTTTTATATGTTGTGTGGGCACATTCAAAGTGCACGGAACTGAAAATTTTATTTCCAAGAAACGCTCCCAGCGCGCCAAAAAAATATTTGAAGGTGGCGGCGCGTGCCTCCTGTTTTTGCTTACTGCAGTGTTTTCGGATTTCGCGGCCGAATTTAGCGCGAACTATGAGTGATGTGTCGAAAATTTCTTTTGCTGGTTTTAACACGCATTACTGTGAATTACATCCATGCTTTTTTTATGCCGTCCTCAAAAAGAAGAAAATGTGAAAAAATGGCAAACACAGCCGAAATCAAGAAAGGGTCCTAAGTTTGAGGCGCCTTGGCGCCTTTACTACTTCAAACAGAAACTTGAAAACAGTGTCAACTATAGAAAAGAGCCTTTGCAACATTTATACGGAAGATTATTTTCCTACGGGCAGCGCAAAAAAAGAAAAAAATTGTTAAAGAAGCGAGTTTTTTCAAAAAAGTACATTTTCAAAAAATAAAATAAAAAAAACTCCGGTCTAAATTTTGACGGCAATTTTTTATCGAAGAGCGCTTATGTCAATGAACACACGGTTTTAATATCATATGTCCTCATTTGCTTTGTTTACGAGATATAACTGGCCAAAGTGACCCTTGCTGTGAGTGCTCACTTCAGTGTGACTGATGGATGTTAATAGCTTGCATTGTGCGTAAATCGCAGTTTTATTTGTTCTGCTGCAGAAAAACCTTGCTCTGGTGGCTTTTCGTCAAGAAAAATGTGTTCTCAGATTTTATTTGTGTCTAGCGTGTGCAAAAGTGGGCTGCTGCCGCCCTCTAAATGGCTCACGTGTAAACAGTTTGCAACCTACAACCTCACCTACAATCATCAGAGGAAAGATGGGCGCGCCTGTTCAAGATATCAATCGCTTCTTCTTCCCGAAGGAATGCCTGGTCTACCTCATCGCGGTTAGATGTAGACAGGTTTTCCTTGAGTAGCCTAAAGCAATGCAAGCAGACCTCGCAGGTGTCGCGAAGATCCTCAGCCTATGACAGTAGCTTCTGGAGGTAGGCAACAACAAAAAGAGCAAAGAAAAAAAATTTGCGCAACGAAAACGTTTTCCTCAGCAATCTTCTTTTTGTGAACGCGTAAATAACCGGCACAGAACAATCGGACGTAGCCATGGGCCGCGCGCATCGCGTGTAGTTAACAGCTAGACCTATAGCAAGTCGAAACGTTTATACTGAACGGCGCCGCACAAATTATCTCACAGCTGCGCAGCTGTCATGAATGCCTTTCCAGAACTGCTTACGGTTTAACATTTTATGACTAAGGTTGTCTAAGCGCTTTGGGCTGTAATATTTAATTTGTAGGCCGCACTCATTGTCAAAACTAAGGGTAATGTCCGTCTGGTGCCACCAATGACCTTTGCTGTGCGCCTGCTGATTGTGGCGCGCCTGCTGATTGTGGTATTTAGTTACAGATTAAGGGAAGCAAGCAGGCAGTGAGAAAACAACTGCATAACAGCGCGCCTATTGTGGCTGTTACAGTGTTGGCCTTCGCTGCATACAGATGATTCTGTGTGCAAGGAGAGTTTTGACAAAGTGACCTAAACCATGTGTTCGTCGTGTCTCGTGTGCTTTTGATTAACGAATACTGGCGGGTAAGTTGAGGTTGTAAGCTGCAAACTGCGTACGCGTTCGGCCTTTAGAGAGCGGCAGCAGCCCACCCCCACACACGCTAGACACAATTAAAGTTTGAGAATGCATTTTTCTTGACGACAAGACACCAGAGCAAGGTTTTACTGCAGGAAAATAATTAAAACTAGATTTAAGTGCAATGCAAGCTGATGACAACTATCAATCGCACTGAAGTGAGCACACACAGCAAGGGTAATTTTGGCCCGTTAAATCTCGTGAACAAAGCAAATGAGGACATACATATTAACACGGTGTTTTCACTGACATAAGCGCTCTTCGACAAAAAAATGTCAAAATTGAGGCCTGAGTTTTATTTTTTGAAAATGTACTTTTTTGAAAAAAACTCGCTTCTTTAACTATTTTCTTCTTATATCGCGCTGCCTGTAGGAAAACGATCTTCCGCATAAATGTTGCAAAGGCTCGTTGAAATACTTGGAAAAAATCATGGATGTAATTCACTGTAATGCGTATTAAAACCAACAAGAAAATTTTCGACACATCGTTTATAGTTCGCGTTAAATTCAGCCGTGAAATCCCAAAACATTGCAGTGAACAAAAACAGGATATCTGCGCCGCCACCTTCAAATACTTTTTTGGCACGCTGGGAGCATTTCTTGGAAATAAAATTTTGGGTTCCGTGCACTTTGAATGTGCCCACATAACATATAAAAACCCAGGCAAAACAAAAATATCGACCGCACAGGCATGTTCGATCTGTCGTGGAATCACCCTTTAGAGGGCGGCAGCAGCCCACTTTCGCACACGGTAGAACCAAATAAAATCTGAGAACACATTTTTCGTGACGATAAGCCACCAGAGCAAGGTTTTGCTGCAGCAGAATAATGAAAACTGTGATTTACGCACAATGCAAGCTATTAACAACCATCAGTCACACTGAAGTGAGCACTCACAGCAAGGGTCACTTTGGCCAGTTATATCTCGTAAACAAAGCAAATGAGGACATATGATATTAAAACCGTGTGTTCATTGACATAAGCGCTCTTCGATAAAAAATTGCCGTCAAAATTGAGACCGGAGTATTTTTTATTTTATTTTTTGAAAATGTACTTTTTTGAAAAAACTCGCTTCTTTAACTACTTTTTTTCTTTTTTTTGCGCTGCCCGTAGGAAAATGATCTTCCGTATAATGTTGCAAAGGCTCTTTTCTATAGTTGACACTGTTTTCAAGTTTCTGTTTGAAATAGTAAAGGCGCCAAGGCGCCTCAAACTTAGGACCCTTTCTTGATTTCGGCCGTGTTTGCCATTTTTTCACATTTTCTTCTTTTGAGGACGGCATAAAAAAAGCATGGATGTAATTCACAGTAATGCGTATTAAATCCAGCAAAAGAAATTTTCGACTCATCATTTATAGTTCGCGCTAAATTCGGCCAGTGAAATCCGAAAACATCTGCAGTGAGCAAAAACAGGAGGCACGCGCCGCCACCTTCAAATATTTTTTTGACGCGCTGGGAGCGTTTCTTGGAAATAAAATTTTCAGTTCCGTGTACTTTGAATGTGCCCGCACAACATATAAAAAACCCAGGCAAAACAAAAAATGCGACCGGACAGGCATGTTCGATCTCTCGTGGAATCACCCAGCTAGTACTTCACAAATCTCTTGAATTTCGAGGTCCCCAATATGCAGGTACGTAATATGTGAATTGTTCAGGTTTGTGAAAATAAGGCACTTGCTTTCTTTTATCAGCGGACCAATGGTCCAATGCTGCAGATACAAGCGACTTGCAAGGTCCTGTCAAGACTTACCGAAGGGGAGTGGTTGGGACTGAAGCTTGCGCTGAAGCGTCTTGTTCGTGGGATGCTTAGCACCAGTGGAGAGAGAGCCTCCCTGTTGTATACATACAAAGAAAACAGAGAGAACAACATCAGTTACACCTATGCTAAAAGGATCATAACATCTGTCCATACATGATGCCCGACAGGTGGAAAGTTTGACCTTTTTTTGCCCTCATCACACAGCTACATATAATGTACAGTAGTTTCCTAAAGCTTTAGCAAACCAGGCGTCATGAAAAAAAGCGTGAATAAAAAGCCGCTCTTCGGACTTAAGGTGCACAAACAAAGGAAAAGAAAAACAACCTAGCAAATCACCGACACATAGTCTTTCTGGGGTAACCCGCCCCCCCCTATTAAAGTTTCTTAAATTTCAGTGCTCAAAAACATTACAAAAAACAAGCATCACACACGAACTAGAACTGAGCAGTAAAGGCGGCTGAAGCCTGGCAGTGATAATTTGTCCCACTGCCTTTTTTTTGTCAAAATGTGTAACCAAATGAGACACCAAGAAAAACTTACTTCATGTAAACACCTCTCATTACCAAAACTACACTGCACAGAATCGACACCACAACCGTAAACGTAGGCCAACAAGCCCAAGTGACCACACGCACTCAGTGTGCACGGTCAGGCAGTATGACACACACTGGACCTTCCTTTTAGTGACGTCAGAAATGTGCATTTTCCTGCTGGGTCGCCAGCACTGCGCCTAGATTGATGGTATCCCTAACAGTTGTGCCGCTCATGACAGGAAAACCTGACAAGCTGCACGATTCCTACTTCCGGTAACATCACAATGACCACTAAATAGGAGCCACAAAAACATTTAGTAGGTCTAAAAACAGGCCACTTGCTGCGAATTCACGCACAAGTTGTCTCAAGCTTTTGTTTAAGTTAGTTGACATGAATGAACTTCGAAAAACAAAATTTTAAATACTAGACTAAGACATAAAGCTAAGTGCAAGGCACAATGAATGCCAAGCTTGCTATTTGGTGTGGTCACTGGTTTTCTAGAAAAAAAATATACCTCACGCAAAATGTACTGCTGCATAAGTACCAATCAGATGTATTACATGTGAAGAAAAAAAAAAAAAACACTTGATCCCGTAACTGTGATAAGACTAGAACATGCAGGCCTTTAGCCACACAAAGTAGCTCTTTCTCTTTTGCTATTTTTCACCAGATTTGGCAATTTATAGTGGTGTGGAGACATTTATCTCCTGAGTGTCCAGAACGACGGCCTCCATTGTAGAGCAATTTATGCATTTAGCAAAGTTACATTGCTGTAATTACTCGACAAGGCTATTGCACTTCACTTAAGCAGTGAGAAAAGGCTGTCTCCAACGTAATAATAGCAAAAGAAATTTGGAATAGAGAAGTTCGCGCAGGAGCCAAGGAAATACTTATCTCCGCTGGCTTGCTGAAATTGATACAGGCCGGAAAAGAATGCAGTTTCGATGTTGATCTTGCGTACGATTACTTATCTCGTCTGTGCTACCGATAACAAAACTAGCCAAATAATAAGGTCGTAGGATCGAATCCCAGCCGCGGCGGCTGCATTTTCTACGGAGGCGAAAATGTTTGAGGCCTGTGTACTTAGATTTAGGTGCACGTTAAAGAACCCCAGGTGGTCGAAATTTCCGGAGCCCTCCACTACGGCGTCTCTCATAATCATATCCAGGTTTTGGGACGTTAAACCCCAGATATTATTATTATTATTAGACAAATAATATCACTATTGTGACACTGGCCGTTTAAGCAGAATCTTTTGCCGGGACTTGCAAATGAGTCCTGTGGAATCCCGCAAGGTTGGCGGAAGGGCTATTAAAGGGGTAAGTGACAATCACCTGTTTCGTAACCTATTTCTTCAACTAGAAGCTTTCCTTTCCGAGAAATCTGTATGGATTTCCTTGTGGCTTTGTGTTACAAACAAGTGGTTGTCGATTACCCCTTTCATTTGCCAGGACTTGTACGTGATGAATGAGTACAATGAAAGTTTGGAGGAGGAGAGGTTGAGGAAAGGAAAAGGCACAACTTCTGCAAACCTAATTGGTAGCACGGAAAGTTTGGGACACACATGCTATGTGTGGCTCGAATGCCCCCCCCCCCCCCTAAGGAACTTCCTTTGCAAGGGAAGGCAACAAAGTACACAAATTTTGGCTAAACCTCTGAACCTACAGGAGCCATATTCTGAAATTCTTTCAAGAAATTATTTAGGCCCCAAAAAGATGCAAGAAAACGGGGTGAAATGAACAAAATGCAGCTTTTTCACTGTTACTTTAGGGCACATGTTTTTCGTCGCACTGACAGGAAGCTCATCACTTCAGTAAGGCCTCATGCTGGACATTAGTTTGCACAAAAGCAAGGATGCTTCCGAGAGCGATTGGCTCAGGAATGTAGCGACAGAAGTGTTTATAGAGCTCACCTGAATGTGGGCGTGTTTCCCAAGACATTGATCATGGGCGCACTCGACGAACGTTTCAGGTTAGAGCCCGTGCCAAGGGGCGGCGGTGGGTCCACGTCCATTCTGCTAGGAGCACTGATTCACGCTACGTTCGTCATCTGCATGTCTTGCAGTCGCCTGCAGTAAAGAAAAGACAATATTTCATGCGATTCAACCTTGGTTGAAAAATCATATTGCATACCCTATTCTGCTGGAAAATATTTGCATTTCACAAGATGCTGCCCTACTGAGCAAAGAGCGATACAAATACTTCCAACAGCTTGTTTTTCAGCTCAGTTTCTTCTTATTGCATTTTTTAAAAAAAGAATAATGGATTCACCTCAACAGGCCCAATATGAAAATGGAGAAAACAGTCTCACTGCCATTGCAAGGGGTCTTATGCCCACAGTTTGACAACGACCGATTGCTTTTTAAGTGCAGTGTTTATGGTTCTTACTTTAGATCAAACACATTATTTGCTCCTTGACAGTCCTGATACAGTGACATTTTGCAATAGCACTTACTTTGTTCTGAAGAGCTAGTGTATGTAGTACATGTTGGTAGTAAAATCTGCAATCTAATACAGAAGGACAAAAATAAAGATGTCGAGCATAGAGGGCAGCACTAGGTCCTGATACATCAGTTACCCCCTCCCCCTCTATTTTTTCTATTCTCATTTGGAAAGGATTGAGATTCCAGTCTGTGACAAACGCAAACTTGTGTGCCTGCTTATGTTAATAACTACATACGTGCTGTGCCAGCATTTACGTGTTTGCTACAGATTTTAAATGGTGTTACTTGTATTTTGAAGAACAGAATTCGGCAGTAGTTGGTTAAGGTAGTGGTACTACTTTTCCACCACACAACAATTCTAATCATAACTTCGAAAAGCTACGGAGACGGTCTTCCTAGTCTTGCCATCAAACTTTTTTTAATGGCCATACTGCAAGTTCTGCGTGCATCCTAGGGCAACACGCCGACACTACCATTTAGAATATACTAATAACCGAGGGAAGATTGCAGAACTGCACATGTCAAATAACAGAAATTGGTAGGTAGTACACCATTCAATCCAATTGGTAATTAAATTACATCAAAACAGCTAAATTATGTCTTCCTTTTACAGAGCATTAAAGTGCTTATTGCTAGAAACAAGAGCAAGACAACATAGAAATTTTTGTTCGGGAGTCCTTTCCCGAGGATTTGTGAAGCGACTCTGGCAACACCATGCTGTCGGCAAGCTTGAAGCAATCAGCAGATGTGGACGTTACTGGTTTGTCGAAGGACGAATGTGGACTGTCTAGCCTGCGTCAGAGTACTCAAGGCACGGAAAATCGGTCTGTGCATGACCGAGAACAGCCCGGTGTCACTGAAGTGCGGTGCGCGGTTTATCCCCGATAGTTTACCAGGCTGACCGCTGCTACCGAGAAGCAGGTTAAGCTCACGTATTGTTTGCGCGCATAACCTTGGGAGAGAAAAACTCCCAGTAACAGTGATTCGGGCATAATCGGAATGCGCGAAGCCAAACGCATAATTAAAGTACGCCTCTTCGCACAACCGAGTGGGCAGTTACATGCTGTCATTTAAGTGTACGTGGACACCGTGAGCATCTAGCATACCACACACACACACACACACACACACACACACACACACACACACACACACACACACACACACACACACACACACACACACACACACAAGTGAACGATCGAAAGCCGACAAGTGGCGCGATGAAAAGAGAGAACCGACTTTTTAACTGTGCTGAGCGCACCACCTTTTCAAGGACCACAGATTGGGCGCTTGCACAATTTGTGGGACGTGGTTAAGCCGAACAGAAAGGCACAATAGAAGCGGCGTGCTGCTAACAGCAGTAATGTAGTACGCCTGGTAACTGTTCTGTCAGCCGCGCGCCTCCAAGGCGCTCCGCAGGAGAACGGCTGCGCGAGTGGAAAGCAGCGAAGTAGACATGCCCCCCACCTCCATCTGCTGCTCTTTCCTCGTCGGTCGGTATCTCATGATTACCTAACAATTCGCGGGAGCCCACGAAACCAAGAAAACGAAGAGCACGAGTTAGCGTTAAGCTTTCCGTCTCGGTGCAAAGAACGAGACGAGTTGAGATGATGTATCGAGTTTCAGCTTCGAGTTCGGGAAAAGGAATGCTTCGAAACACAAGCGCGGTAGCTCACACCAAGAAAGGTGTCGCCAAAAAAACGTGCCCAAAAGGTGAACAAAGTCGAGAAATATGTAGCAATTCCGCTCGTACTCACAGCCACCGGCCCCCGTACCAAGTCCTATTTTACTTTTTTTTTTCTCACCGCACCACACACGCACAAAAATAAAACAAAGAATGGCAGCAACCGGACATATAACAAATGTGCTCATTGGCTACGACCGTCTCCAGCGCTGCTCAGGACCAATGATCACCGCTGTAACAACATTATCACCGAAGTCCATTTAGACGAGATGCGGGTTCCCACAAACTATCTCACCGCAAAGACGACTGAAATTCTCGAGTTTCTAGCAGCAGCAGCGGTAACTGCGGGTCCCTTTGGCACAGTAACAATCTAAAGAGTTGCCGCGATTTCCACGAACCCAAGTGATCCGAGCTACATGCAGTACACCTGTTGTTAAAATTCACGCACCGTGCTTGACAGCTGATAGCGGCCTCCGAATAAATGGGAAAAATTCGAGCTTACCGTTTTTAGAGGACCTTCGGAGGAAACTCCTTGAATCTCAGTGAGAGCCACGACTGGCAGAAATGAGAAAAATAGCTACAGAAGCGCGTTAACAAAAAAAGAAAGCGTCCTTCAAATCACGTGGCTGCTCTTTCTACCCGATAGATGTCTCTCAATACCCCCCTTCGAAAATTCCCGAAGTCTCCACTACTCCACTGTATCCTGTTTATTAATTTTTTTATTATTTCGCGTGGCTACGATCCATAGCTACGATTGACTGAATTTATACTTTAAATGAACTGGCTGTTCGCCAGAGAAGGCGCTGCGAATAGTAAAGGGAAAGCCTACGGAAACACTGCCAACTTCTCTGCGCGAAGGCCTAGATGTCATAGCAGGCCATAGCATAGATCCACTTGTTTTGTAAACGTGACAGCTGACTTGAGCTAGCGGCGCCCTTGGCGGTTGCAACATTGGTTGCACCGTGGTACAGCTGCCTCAGCGATGCGAAAATCATGCTACGTGGTGTTTGAAGAGTAGCGCGAGTCGACTGAACCAAATAAACGCCGAAACCTTCTCGGAAGCATGAGTGAAGGTACGTCGCCTACTGTTGCTTACGACATGATGGCTCCAAAGCATTCATGAATTGTAGTCTATCCACAACATTCCCACAAAATATTCAGATGCAGATAGAACGTGTCTGCGTTTCCTGAATAGCTGTTTTCCGGGATCAGCATTTTTTCTCGATCAATCGCAGGACTGTTCCGTGTCCTACAATATTGCCCGACCGCAATTATGTACGTGTTGTGTATCATACTCCAACATTTAATCGTGTGAAATAATCATGCGATAAAAGATACTCTCCCCGTGCAGTATAGGTAGACAGTTTATAGAGGAGGTCGTGAGGTAGACGACACCATGCAACAGGAGTTGTGTTTACAACTAGGCGGCGTTAAAGTAGCACTCAGTGTCACTTACATTCATACTGTCTGCATGCAGCCAGGTGTAATTTTTGTAGTGGAGTAACCATGAACACAAATATTACAAACAATGCTACACACTTGAACAGAGATTGCAGCAGCAAGTGGTGCTTTTTTATGTTCCACTGGTAGCTAGAACTGACCAGATTATCCATTTATGGTATCGCCCACAATATCTAAACCATTTTCCCACTAATGCAGATAATACTCTTACGTAATCTTGTATTGTAATCATGCATGTTATCGCTCATTAAGGGATTGTGTGCTTTATTACTAAAGGAGTCGTATGATGAACATTATTAAGCAGTCGTGAATAATTTCGTTGGTTTACTTCATGCACGAGCAGAATGTGATAATCATGTGCATCTCACAGTCGAACGTGGAGAGCAGTGAACCATACACTTAGTATATATAGTGGACTAAGTGACCTTTCTAATGATCCGTTAGCTTAGCCTCTTCCAGTTTTTGGGTACCAACTGTTCTTTGTCTACACGAGGAACACATTGTTGTGCTGTGTTGTTCTGTTTTTTATTGTGCAATTTCAAATGACTCCATTTCAGAGTTGCAGATTAGTGTATTTCATTATCACATTATTGCGTCATGTAGCCTCGTAGTCACTGTACTGTGCAGCCTGTAACAACCAGCAATTTCCGACATTACTTTTCTTTTTAATTGTACATGTGGGAACAGAAAAAATACAGCTTGTGGTTCATGACCACAAGGAAAAGGCGCTAACAGGAAGAGTGCATTGACGCATTGTGTTTACTGTTTTTTTGTCGTGCACGCTAGCATGATTTCCTTGCAGCTTGAGTGCAAAATTTTGCCGACAGCAAGCTTTGGCAAACTGAAATGAAGTAACCCAATGTTTGCTGCAGTATTTCATTTCTACGCAGTGTTCAATCAAGCTTAATTTTCAGTCACTTCGATGCCTTCATAAAAACACCTCCCCTTTAAGAACATTCACACCAGAGACCCCCTTTCTTTGACCGCTGTCAGTCATTCGAAGTCTCCCCCTGAAGGACCTCCGTCTTGTTTGGACAACCACTACATTGTTTGCTGCCTGTTTTGCTGATTCACTGATGCATTTGCAGCTTACAACGTATAGCTTCAGGCAGGGTCTGATATATCTGTGCAGCGGGTGTGTTGGAGTTGACCTGCCACGTGCAGAAGTATCACTGGGGCAAGAGGGGCCCATCCAGCCTAGTGGCACAGCTGGCATTGGAGGGTAAGCATCTGGCATCCATCGATGAAACCACCACATATGCTGAGGTGAGTACACTGCAACTTCCTTATAGAATCTAGGCTCGTGCAGTTCATCACGAGTTTTGTGCTGGGATTACTAGAAGGAACCCTGACACTGTGTTCATTTAGCTATCAAGGAAATGACGAGTAATACTACACGGATTTATCTAATCCATGTGCTAGTGACTTCGTACATTCTCATGATGTTATTTACCATGATTTATCTTTCCATATTTCTAAGAAACTGTACTTTTCTAAACATATGAAAGCTCTGTAAACATGCATAATCATTGTGAGATACTGCATGTATGCATTTACAACGCAAAGTCTTGAAGAGGTAGTTGTTCTGCCTGCATTAACACTTTAGTAAATCATAATTTTGCTACAGTATTTCTTAGCCTCACATCTCAGTAACCTTTGTCATAATTTTAATGCCTCTACATCTCGCACCCTTTGCAGCTACTGTTTTAGGCCTTTTACAGCAATGTTACGTTGACCCGTTGACCACACCATTTTTACTCGTCAAACGGTTTCATCGTACTATTTGTCCATCTCAGGCCTTTGTGCTGTAAAGCACCTCATCTCATCATCATTGCATCTACCACTTGGTGCTGTTTTGCCATTACTTGTCCTTGTACCATTGAACGCCACGTATTATTATCATTTACGACATAGTATACTTTCATGATCAATATGCGTGTCACAGAGCCATTTAAAACCAGAAAGAAGAAATTTAAGCAAATCCATGTGCTACCCGCTGACGGATCCATAGTCAGGTACCATGGTGCCTCTTTTCGAAAGTTGTGTGAATGACAGCCTGTAGTGGCCAACTTTTTCTGTCTCCGTCAACCTCTCTTTCTGTCACTTTGTGCATTTATGCGGATGTCTGAAAAACTTGCATGTCTTGTGCTATGCAGTTGTGGATGGGAACACATCCTTCGTGTCCAAGCCAGGTTCGAGGCACTGACAAGACGCTAGCTTCATACATCACGGAGCATCCAGAATGCCTTGGCAGCAGCGTTCGGGCTGTCTTTGGTGTACACTTGCCATTCCTCTTCAAAGTACTCTCAGTGGGTGCCCCACTGTCCATACAGGCGCATCCAACCAAGGTGTGGCCCATCTCAGTAACATTGTGTATCTTGGAACATGGCATCAAGCAGCCATGTGTTCCTGTAAAGGCAGGCCTCTGATGCGTTCCTGTTTACATTCCATCTATACGTGTAATGGCAGCATGCTCTGCCTTTATTCTTTAATCATCAGATACCCCGCAGCGCCCAAAGGCGTTACAGCAGAATGGTTACAACATTGGATAAAGTACATCTTCGTTCCCATAATGTACTTGCTTTTCAGTTAGCCTATTCCACTGTTTAATTCTTCTAAGAAAGAATGAGTTGGCATACATGTTTGTCTTAGCTGAATATTCCAGGATATTGCAACTATGATCAAGGCGCTTTGAAGTGTAATGAGGTTTGCATAGGTAAATTTCCTTATTAATTCCTGTTTTATTATAGTAGATCAACTAGAAAAGTATCAATCTCTGTTTATAGCGGCAGTCAGAAAGAAATTCCCATCCTAGCGCCTACTGCTGTATTTTGTACAATTTGTTCGTCTCTCTTTCAGCCTACTGCTGTTTTTGTTTATGGGTATTTGGCAGTGTTATAAGTTAATCCAGAAAGTTGTGGTTGGAGGTTCAGACCATATGTAGAAGGTAATATACGTAATAAACTGTATGTTTGCACCACCACATTTTGAGCTAAATGACGCCTACAGGCCTGTACATGCATGTCGTGCCATGGCAGGTGATGGCCAAGAAGCTGCACGAAGCACGTCCAGACCTGTACCCAGACTCTAACCACAAGCCTGAGATTGCCATTGCCCTCACGGACTTTGAGGCCTTCTGCAACTTCCGCCCTCTACAAGAAATCACGCATCTTCTGAAAGGTAATTGCGATAGTCCCAACTGCTTTACCGGCTGTCTTGCTTGAAGCATTTCTTCTCAAGTTATCTTGCTTCCTCACCACATTTTATGGACATCTATGACACACCATAGGCCTGATCAGTGATTAGCTTTAACCAAGACATGTGATGCGTGGACTGGGGTGCTATTTATCGGCACTTACCGGCGCAGCAAGGACTTCAACTTGTACTGACCAGCGTGGGCGTCAGCAGGATTTCCTGTTGGGGGGTGCAAACCCATGTTACATTGCTGCTGGGGGTGGGGGGAGCGTAGGTGTAGCTTGGATGGGGGCAAGTGCTGGTGTGGCTTGAGGGGGGGGGGGGCAACTGCCCCCTTTGTACCCTCCTGCTGACGCCCATGCTGACCAGTGAGCACTTGTCTGAAAACAAGCACAAATAAGCAGAAAAAGTTTCTTGTTGGAAAAATAGCCGATGTGTAATAAAATAATATTGAGCTTGAATATCCATAGGAGTCATGACCACAGAACGGCAGTGCTTTCTTCTGACCGTGTTGCAGGGCCCCTTTGAAGGGGCCATGACCCATGACACCCAATTTTCAATCATAATCTGTGTTATGTGGGTTAATCATCATGCATTTATAAACAAGCTGGCTAAGTTTTAGCACATTTGGTAGTGGACTTAATTTATAATTGAATATTTTTTATAAAAATGTGAATGGCCTGAGAGATGAGCAACACCGGCGAACTCGCGAGCTGTGATGCAACAAGCTGCTGTGCGAGCGCCTGCATTCCGGCGAACGATTTTCTTCTGTGCTCAGCGGCACGTGCAAGTGAGCTATTTCAACTTGCTTCAGCTTGGCATTGAAATTGAACAATTTATAGCAGCTGAAGCTTTGGTAGAATACGGCAGCTCCGCTCCACGCAGCACACGACGTCACACACGTCATGGCAATATGGCGGTTGCCGGCAGTGGGCGGGGTTTATAGCCGGTGACTTCTAGGGCTTATTTTGCTCTGAAGTGTTCGTTTACAGTCCATTTTTCATATATGTATGTGTGCAATAGATCCTCTACTTCTATTTTTTGCCGAAAACCATAAAATACGGGGTGACCATGTCCTGGCCCCCTTTAAAGGGGCCCTGCAACACTTTTCCAAGTAATCATCGAAGCCATAAAAAGAGTTTATTGCCTCACGTATTGACTGCTGCAAAAATTTTGTACGAGTGGAGTTACAGGGATTTGTCGCACATTTTAAGCACTTTCTCTCTCCTTTCATACCAGCGAGTGATCTGAAGGATGACAAATGGGCATAATAGTAATATCTGTGGTTTAACGTCCCAAAACCACGATATGATTATGAGAGACGCCGGAAATTTCAACCACTTGGGGTTCTTCACATGCACCTAAATCTAAGTATACACGAGCCTCAAACATTTTCGCCTCCATCGAAAATGCAGCCGCCGCGGCCGGGATTCGATCCCGCGACCTTCGGGTATGACAAAGGGGCAAGAAGCTACGTTCGTTTGTTAGCACGCGTCATGACCTTGAGCACTTTTTTTTTCTTTGTTTTCTTAGAACGTGTTTGCTTACTTTCAGTGTGATTGCGAGCAGGTGCACGAGCACGTTGCGATATCTCGCGACGGTCATGGTAACTATGCAGCTCACGATGCTCAAATCAGCCAATGGCCATGAACTTTGGGTTTATGGCATCATTTGTTGAGAGAAGAGAGAACGATTTCTAGCTGACTTGGAAAATTAATTGTGAGTTCCAGGCCACGTACTGTGCTATAACGTTTGGCTCACATGTTCTCAGGAGCCTCAACTACCGATTGGCAGCATTTTGTGACCGTGCTGAAAAAGTGTTGAGGGCCCCTTTGAGTTTTTTTGCAGGGCCCAGTTTTCAAGAAGAAATGTAGTTGCACCGTTCCATGGTTTTTGAGTCACTGTCTTTATGTGTGGGAAGTGCAGGACTGCCAGAGCTGCGGGAGGTGCTCGGGCCTCTGGCAGAGCAGCCATTGTCATCCAAGACCGAGTTGCACACCTGGTTCAAGGCTGTCATCACTGCCCCGGCCAAAGTGTTTCTTCCTCAACTGGAGAAACTGGCCAAAAGACTCGAGAAGAACGGTGGGGACAGCTGTTCGAATGTGCAAAAATCTAGTGAAACACGTACCGGGTGCTGTGTTGTGTAACAAGCCATTTTCCATTCTTATCACTTTTGTCACCAAATTACCAATGTATATCGGTGATTACAGCAGCATGTCTGATAAGAAGAATGCAAAGTGAGGTGGCTAGGTATGAAATGTGACCCCATGTTCTATCACAATGCAGCACCACGCAATTGGAGGCCAAATGCAAGTGATGCAAGGCACAAACTGATTACTGATTGACGTTTAAAGGAGCACTGACATCAAATTTACGCATGTCAAGATTTTTGCATCCATGAGTAGTTATCGACCCTCTAGTAGCGATTCGCGACCCAAAATGCCACTCAGAGACGAATAACTATCTGTTTTATTGATTTAGATCACCGGTATCTAGCACGATTCAAAACGGCCGGCAAGCCCGCCATTTTTTAGCGCTGGCAGCGCTCCCTCGCGGTCAACTCCAGACCACGCCCCAGTTTACCACTTGTCCACAGAAAGGAGTGACGTCAGGATCAGCTGCTCAGCTAACATTTCGTCTGCTAGGCGCGCACGTTCAGTCATGCCTTGTCACCAGCGTCGCCGTCGTCGCCGTCAAAAGTTTCGACTTGTGTTGAGGACGACATTCTGGAACTTAGAATCACCGCGATACGCGACGTTGCGATCGAATCATTTTCGCTTCGACCCTTTGCAAAACAGCGATTCAGAAATGGGCGCCGTTCCAAGCAGCAATGAGGAGGTGCCCGGGGACGCACGCTTGGGCCATACTCGCTGGTGTGTCTCAATTAGCTATATCAGAGAATTTTAGCGTGCACGGCATTCCGGTATACGCAAAGGGGTCTATGGAATATCGGCATAGCGAATGCACACCAGCGGAGAAATAGAATACGATAGGTTTCTACAATAACAATTCTGTGCTTGCCAGGTTCTTCCTTGCGCCGCCAGATGGCCCCAATATCGGCATAGCGAATGCACACCAGCGGAGAAATAAAATACGATAGGTTTCTACAATAACAATTCTGTGCTTGCCAGGTTCTTCCTTGCGCCGCCAGATGGCCCCACCTATCCGGCCTCTCACAGTTACGGCTGCAGTAACTCGGTATTACTCCAGCGCAAGGAAGTCCACGGACGAACTAACATTCACTATTAACGCCACATGTGTGTTACTTGTTAGCGATGTTATTTATCTATAGGCTACTCCACTTTGATAGCTTGTGGTCGTGTTGGCGTGTATTGTATGTGTAATGAAACGCCACGCAATTTCCGCTTTTTCCGCGCCTCGACGAGCAGGTCCGCACTACGCAGCGGTTCCCCGACATGCTGGCACGTAGTCGCTCCGATTGATCACACTCGCGCTGTGGAGCACATGACAAATTAGTCGATGCGACACGATGAATTGCAAGCACGGATCGGGACAGCAAGGAGAGCCACTGGCTGGGAGTGAGAGCGTCGCCTGGCGTCGGCGCCACAATAAATACACTCAGATCGGCGACGTCACTGTTACTAGCGTATCGTCACACAGGATGGTATTTGCGGAATGTATCACACCTTACACGTAGCACAAGTGTCGATGTCTCAGCGTGATCAATCTTCCATTGAGCTTTTGTATGCTGTTTGCCCTCGAAATAAAATTACTTCCACGCGACAGACGCCATTCAAATTTGGCCAAGAAGACCTATGCATACCGAGCAATCGAATGATTGGCACATCTCGACTTTAAAATTTGGTGTCAGTGCTCCTTTAAGGGCTCATGGATTGCAAGAAAATGAAGTATTTATGCGACTTATGATTATGCTTGAGAGGGTCTTAAAAAAGACCTAGTGCATTTAATTGTGGTGTTTTTGCTGTGACAAACTTTTTTTCTCAAAGGAAATTATTCATCCAACTGCTTTGTTATCTTTTGTCACCTTCAACTGTGCATTAACAATTTCGTTCTTTAAGATAGAAGCTTGTATAGCAAAAGAATCGTCTTTCTTTTTTACAATAAATGTAGGCCCAAACTCTCTCCACCTTAGAAAAATGAACTTGTTAGTGCGAATGTGTTCTAAGTAATTTGTGTTGGTACTTCTTTCTACGAAGCAATTTTTGCTTTGGTAACACATGAAATTGGTGCATCATGACATCCTTATACATTGGTTCGCTTCATTTCTGAGACAGCTCCAGCTACTGCAAGTGTAGCCTGGAAAAAAATGCACAGAACTTTTGTTTACTTATTGTTCAACACCATCAAACATTACCTTACCGCTACATGGTGTTAGCAAATTTTTCTGTTTGCCACAAGGCCTGTCAGGGTGACATTAAAATCAGATTACTATATACCTTTCATCTCCCATTCTTTGTACTCGTTTTGTGTCACCCTTTTACGTGGAATGAAGACATTGCAGAGTTTTGACAAGTCCAACGATCTGTGTCACTGCTCCTTGAACATTTAGGTGTTGGTTTACTTATCTGCCAGGTGTGTACAAATGTCTTATCATTGTCTTCTTCTTCTTTTATCATACTTACAGTGGAAGCAGCGGGAATCCCTAACGAGCTTGCCACTGTGTTCCTGAAGGTGCACGACAGTTACCCAGATGATATTGGCTGCTTTGTCATCTTCTTCCTCAACTATGTAAAGCTGAAGCCTGGAGAGGCCCTCTTTCTAGCTGCAGATGAACCGCACGCTTATATCTATGGTGGTGAGTTGCTTTTTGCTTGACAGTTAAGTTCTTGGTGTGTGTATAGTACTCACAGATTCAAATGCGACATAACATTTTTTGGTATAACGACTGGTATGCGTGATTGCTCGAGATATCCACTCCATGTTGCGACGAATCTGGTCTCTAAAGATAATGTTGGCTTTGATCTACATGTTCGAGTTGAAATTACGCCGATATGACCCGAACCGAAGACAGTGCAAACCAAAGTGTGTGCGTTACTTAGCCATAAATTGTCCTGTTTCAATCCGTGAGCACTGTACATACAGTGACATAACTCCTAATCAAAGTAGCATTAAGGATGGTTTCCTCATTGATTACACTGGACTGGGCAGGGTTGAGCAGGGCGATTCCAGCCAGCTGTGCTTATTTAGTATTCATATAAATCTGAGCAGGCGGCAGTTGCACTTGTGTTGTGATGTCTCTTGAAAGTTGGTTCCTTGGGGATGGTGTTGTCACTTAAAGCTAAGCTAAGCTTTTTAAGACCGTACTATTGATCGACAGTATAATATTCTGTAGCCTAAGTGTAGTCCACTTGAAAGTACCCCTACTGTTCCTTCTTTATTTTCTTAAGGGGAGACGTGGGTCTTGAAAAGCGTGTTTTTAATAGTTGGGTGAACGCAATGAAATTTAGTACACTTATTCAGCTTTTTCTGCAGATACGAAATCTCTGAGTAGATTTTTAATAGCTGCATCAGAACAAAAGATATGCTAGTTCTACAACGTTTTCTAGCACAATTCTTACGGGGATTTTCGGCAACTTCTTTTCGTCTAACACAAAAGCAAAGTATGTGGCAAGATTGCCAGAAAGCTGGTCTAGCCGATGATGCTATTTATTTTCTTATAATGTTGTTTACCAAATGATAATTCTCGATAATCGTAAAGTGTATGAAGCAAAAAATTTTTCACTCATATTTGCATCCGTTTATTTTGCATTCGAAGTTTAATGAAAACAATCAAATTAGCATCATCGGCTAGACGAGCTTGCCACATATTTTGTTCTTGTGTTTGACAAAGCAAAGTTGTCAAAAAGTGCCGTAAGAAATATGCTCTCAGAAATTGCATATCTTTTGTTCTAATGCAGATAATAAAATTCTACTTGAAGATGTGGAATCTGCAGAAAAAACTGAATAAGTGTATTAAATTTCATTCAATTAGCCCAACTAATAAAAAAATTTTTTTCAAGACCCACGTCTCCCCTTAAAAATCATGACTTAACAGTCAGTTTGTGAACGCGGCAGGTTACTACCTTTTTTTTTTGTGGTTTATGATACAGTATGCAATAGCTAAACGCATTCAAGGTTCTTTGTTTTAAAAAAATGCACTGTAGCCTGTGGATCAATGCTCATAGTCTGTTAGCTGTTAGTGTGGTTTTGTTGTAATTAGTATGTTATAATTACTTAGATTTAGTATAATGAGACTTTCAGGTAGTTCATTTTGCCCAAAAAATTTAAATGCTTGTCCGTTGGTCAAGGGTGCCAAAGTATTCTGAGAGCTACCTTGTGACCTTACTAGAGCAGTAAGGTCACAAGAAGTATCATGTGACCTTACTACGGTCGATGATTATTTGCTTCATCTAAGAAAATATAATACATGCTGGAGTAAAGTGTCTGACATAGGCATATTTTTACTTATCTTCTTATCAGCTGCTGTTGGTCAGATTGCTTTGCCTTGGGAAGCCAAGAAGCTTGAATATATATTCAACACCTTTTATATTTTTTTAGAATGTAGCGGGCAAACTGGAGAGTTGATATTTGTTTGAACTAGCTATCATTTCAAATTATCTGAGTAGATTATTGTAATTTGAGTCTAGGAGGGTTCAAGCAGTAAGTTCAGAGACCAAATCAAATGTAACTAAACAGAACCAGAAGCAAGTCAAATATTGAATACTTTTTAAATAACAAACAGCTGTTATATCATGATTACTGCATACACTTTTTACATCCTAGTGGATTTAGAGCATTATCTAGTTGATGCCATTACACTGCAAGTTACAGAGCAGTTTATTAAAAGCACAAATGTGGCTTAGA